>NC_064640.1:8140914-8443944 GCF_023864345.2 Schistocerca serialis cubense
TTTACAATTATATCACTTAGTTCTTGGTTTTTGGATGTTATTACTATACTTGTATCATCATCAAAAAGAACTAACTTTGCATCTTCATCAATGTGGAATGGTAAGTCATTAATGTATATCAAGAACAGTAAAGGACCTAAGACCAAACCCTGTGGGACCCCGTACTTGATAGCCCCCCAGTTTGAGGAATCAGCTGTTGTTTTAACATTACATGAACCACTTATTTCAACTTTCTGCATTCTTCCAGTTAAGTATGAATTAAACCATTTGTGCACTGCCCCCCTCAAACCATAATGATTTAGCTTATCTAAAGGAATTCCATGATTTACACAATCACAGGCCTTTGACAGATCACAAAAAATACCAATGGGTGATGTCCGCTTATTCAGAGCATTTAATATTTGATCAGTGAAAGTGTATATAGCATTTTCTGCTGAAAAGCCTTTCTGAAAACAAAACTGACATTTTGTTAGTACTTTATTTTTACAAATATGGAAGGCTACTCTTGAATACATTACTTTCTCAAAAATTTTTGATAGAGCTGTCAGAAGAGAGATTGGGCAGTAGTTGTTGACATCCGACGTATCCCCGTTTTTATGCAATGGTTTTACAATGGCATATTTCAGTCTACTGGGGAAAACACCCTGCTCCAAAGAGCTATTACATACATGGCTGAGAATCCTACTTATCTGTGGGGAACAAGCTTTAAGTACCTTGCTGGAAATGCCATCAATTCCGTAAGAACTTTTACTTTTCAGTGAGTTTATTATTTTACTGATTTCAGAGGGAGAGGTTGGTGGAATTACGGTTGTTTCAAACGGCACAGGTATGGCCTCTTCTATAAGAAGCCTTTCCTCTTCTAGTGAAGATCTAGATCCTATTTTCTCCACAAAATTTAAAAAATGATTATTGAAAATATTTTCAATTTCTGATTATTTGTTAGTACACTTGTCATTCAGTTTTAGGGACTAAAGTCTTCCTGTGCTCTTGGTTGCCCTGTTCCCTGTTTCCTCCGATCCATAGCGTCACACATCATTGGTGCCGACATGAGCGACCACCTGCAGATGGGTGCACCCTGTACCCTTCATGGCATTCCACATCTGGAATGACTGCCCCCGGTATGCACACGGAGTGCACATTGGTTTTCTTCCTCTCCCTTGCAGCCATATCCCTAAGGGGCTCCATTAAGCGCCTGACGTTGGAGCTCCCAACTACCAGTAAACCCACCCTCTGCGACTGCCCGGATCTTGCAGACTGAGGGGCAACCTCTGGAACAGGACAAGCAGCCATGTCCGGCCAAAGATCAGTACCAGCCGGAGACAGAGCCTGAAACCGGTACGTCAGACAAACTGGAGAGGCTTTCTGTTCACCCCTCCGGAATGTCTTTCGCCCCTGCCACACCTCAAGACGACCTCCCACTCTACCATAGGTGAGGGGTCAGCCTCAATGTGGGCAGTATCCTGGGCAGCCACAGTCGTAGTCTGATCGGGGGATGTGTGGGACGAGCTGGCCGTCCCTGACAAACCCCCGTCCACACCCCCACAGTGATGGCCATTGGCAACAGCCTCAAGCTGTGTGACTGAAGCCAGCACTGCCTGAAGCTGGGAGCAAAGGGATGCCAACTCGGCCCGCATCCGAACACAGCAGTCGCAGTCCCTATCCATGCTAAATACTGCTGTGCAAAGAACGTCTCAACTAATCTACAGGGAGCACAAACAATTGGACACGAAATTTAAATGGTTATTAAAATACAAGACTGCCTAGTAAATGCAGTAATGCTGCTACTTGCTCACTGCTGACACACTGCTTGGCGGCAGAAGGCTAACTGTACTGTCAGTAACGCACAAAGGCTATTTGAAAGAAATAAACAAATGACAGACAACTATGCGACTTTGCATGTCACAGATATTAAAACGCAAATCTGCCCCTGCTAATTACGAAACTACACAATGATTTGACGGATTTAAATAACTGAGGTAGAAAACTCACCCTACCGATGGCAAGGTCCATGGTTCATGCGAAGGGGGGGGGGGGAGGGAGGGAGGAGGTGTAAAGATAGCGGAGAAGGAGAAGAGCTTGGGAGAGAGTGGAGGGAAGCCAGCTGACCTTAAAAGTGACAGGTGTGAGAGGGGGAGCATAAATCATTGGCCTGCAATTCCCTCTGTCCCATTACTTGGGTTGATTTGTATATCCAAGATAGCCTCAAAAATAGGAAGTTCTGCTCTTGTATCAGCCAACAATTGATAACTTGTGATGTGTTCAACATGCACCTGGAAGTCTTTGTTGTATATCAGTAGACCAGTGTATTGATTGTGTATCAGTAGGTGATTGTCTACATGAGATATGTAAATAGTGTTTATCTCTTCTCGATTTCTGGAATTAACCACAACAGTTCATGAGCAGAGGTAGTTGGATCCAGTGATAACGAAATGCAGTGGCCAGTTGGGTAGTTACCATTAGTGTATATTAGACAGATACCTTCAGGACCCTCTGATTCTGAAATTCATGAAGAACTGTGGCGTTATTAGGTCCCATCGACCACACAAATTACAATCTTTTGAACATTAACTGCTCCGACGAGGCACCATGTTTTATTCAGTCTGCTTTTGTACTTCATGCAGTGTTCATGTGTATCAGTCTTTATGGTAAAATATATGTGTATATAGAAAACTTGGGAACTGTTTATTACGTATATTACGAATCATATCCAGAATACTATATTGGTGACCCCAGACAAAAAGTTCTACCTCTTCCGCGACTTCCGCGCCGGTCGTATAGGATCAACAGGTTTCACGTACTACGCCACGGCTACATCACCTACCATTCTTTACGAAAATTTGGAGGCCCCGCTCTTACAACCAGGCCAACACAACCCTCCGCCGTCGGTTATTTTGCAGCTAACGGACAATGATCTACGATCTTCGACGAGGATAACCTCTACTTTAGCAACTCCACAACGACCGAGTGTTACGCAGTTACCACAAACAATGGACACAGGTTTTGTTTCGCCGGATTACACACAGCAACAAGTGAAAAGTAAAGTGGACGATCTACTAAATAGTGTGACGATCAATCGCTCCTACGAAGTTCAAAGGGACCGAAATTCGCACACATGCTTTGATCCTCTACACGCCACTTCATCGGTTACAGTAGTGCCGTGTGCAACACACTCGGTCAACTGTTACCAAGCTTCACCAGCCTCGCCTTCATCACAGATCAGTAACAGACAATTTTATGCCTCCAGTTCGCCAGAACAGACCACCGGATCGCCGGACCAGTTTCGGGACCTCGTGGGTACGAGTGCACTCAACATAGCCTCTTCACCCAGTAACACTGTACTACGACAGTGTGACCGCCAACAGGTTTCACCAGTGTTTTATGGTCCTACCACGAAGGGTGCGTGGCCAGTATGTGCGGAAAACTTCCGTTGTTGCCACTTTAGGCTCCAGGCCCCCCCCCCCTACACCTCCACCCCCCCATGGGGGACCTCGATTCCGACCATACAACCGCTCGCTCCTCCTACAGTACCATCTGCGTCTGCCGCGCCAGCCTTCCACGTCATTTCCAAGTTAGACAATGTCAGTGCTATTCTTGCAATTTCCTGTCCAGTTTACGGGCCCTCATTACACGCCGCTCGCCCGTTCACATCCACGGTACCGACTGTGCCTGCCGGGTCGTGTTTTCGGGATTTTTCAGACATTGCATTCAGCAGGTGTTCTGAACGTGTGTGCTAGTAACATTTCCGCTCCGATGATGCCGGATCCCAGTATGAACTCTCGTGCAGTGGGACCTCAGGCCTTCCGAGATATGCCGAAGCCACGTTCGTCTCCACCTCTAGGCCGCCTACCCGAGCTACCTCCCCTATACGAGAACAATCCAGTTTCACGGTTTGCACTAGTGGAGCACCTCTTCAAGCTGCATCAAGTGACTGATGACAACTCCAAGTTGCTATGTTTGGTCACACACCTTCACGATCACTCAGATTTAATTTGTGATCTCCTACTTTCGCCTCCACCGCCACCAAATGACGAGTTCGCCAAGAAAACGACATTGGACCGACTTGCCTGCTCACCGCAGGCATCGATAATCAAGATTCTGTACGAGGAGCACCTAGGGGACTGCACTCCGTTACAACTTTGGCGCCGCCTCAGATTACACGTGAGTGAACACGCGATGCCAGACGTCACACTGTGGGCTGTACGGTCTGCCAAGTTACCTACTGACCTACAAATACACCTACTGCCGCACTCTTTCGAGTCTATCGGTCCTCACCTACGCATCGCAGATCAACTGTATGCACTCCTGCGCCAGAAACGCCCACCTCATCCACCATCGCTGTGTGACACTACACCTGCTGTTTACCGGCCGTCTGCAGGCAGGGGCAGGGCCAGTTCCACTTCCACGCCTTCTACGCCACCAGGCAGTACTCGTTTGCTCTCTCTTCTTTCTGAGCATTCAGGAATCGCCCACGCTCCGTATGTCCCAGTTTACTTCCAAGAGCAGATCAATGAGGACAAGCCTCCCCCGCTATCACAGTCACCGCCGCTGCCACATCCGGCTCATCCACACTGTTGGTACCACAAGGCTTTTGGTGCTGAGGCCAAGAAGTGCAGGTTACCTTGCGATCACCCAAACGCCGACCGCAGGAACTAAGTGCCGCCGAGTCCTGCAGGGAACTTCATAGACGTTCCCTAACATTGCACTCCATCCACTCGTCCCCTCGGCCGAGCGGTCATTTGTACGTGACACACATTTCATCACAGTTTGTCTGCCTAATTGACACTGGCGCTGACGTGTCTATCATACCTCAATCGTTGGCTCCTACTGACTTTTCGCCGACGAAGTCTCTCCTACGAGCTGTCAACGCATCAACATTACAAACTGTCGGTTCTGTGAAAGTGACGGTGCACCTATCCCCTTCTCTGCGTTTCCCGTGGACCTTCTACATCGCCGACATGGATAAACCAATTCTCGGTATGGACTTTTTGTCCCATTACAAGCTCTCCCTGAACGTAATCCAGTGTTCAGTGTTACACCACCCATCTAACTGGCACCCATTGTCCTCCCTCCGTTTCCGCCGCAACATAGGATTTAGTTTGCAAGTGTTCCACCCTCGTGGGCAAGATTGTGACCTGTGTCACTAACTTTCTATCAGAATACGACTCAGTGGTGCACCTCCGCCGGGAGAATGACGAGCTGAAACATTGCTCACACTTACAACGAGCTCGCTGCGGCCCACAACTCACTGTTGAAACTGCAATCTGCAGTTCCTTCACCGGATCGAACTTCATCGCCAAGCATCAGTTCGAACACTCGTCAGGTTAGTTCAAAAACATTCACTGCATGTGACAATTCGCGTTCAGTGACCTCTGCACTGCCCAAGTGCCCACTACGCGCAGTGTGTCACAGTGTCTCTAATAAACAGTCGCTCACGCAGCACGGTCACACCCACTACGCACGCAGCTGCCCCGCTTGTTGATAAGCATTCTCCCTCTCCCGCGCGCCAGCCAAGCAACTCGGCGGCCATCGCTGTCCCTCGCGCGACGCCAGCGCCTCTCTCGCCCGCGCCGGTTGCCCAAGGCAAAGTTAAAAACAGACAGTCGCTGTGCGCCCCACTCCACTCTGCGCTGCCCATGCAGCCGACCTCTACAAACAAGCGCACGCTGGCTCGCGTAATAAGCATGTGATTTTCGTGCTGCCTTTTCCCACTCCCGATAATGGCTACGCCTCATCGAGCCGCACTCATTCCAAAAGTCCATGTCAGAACGTTACTCAGCCTCATGTGCACTTCCCAGTCTCTTCTGTCACTGACAGAACGGGACACAAGATAATTACCACTGCCGGCCCTCCTGTTAGACACAAGGTTAGACGCTTCAACCCCATTAAGTTGCGCACGGCCCAGCAGCAAATTAATGAACTTCTGGAGGCAGGCATCCTACAGGCATCAGACAGCAATTGGTCTTCACCAATTCACCTCATCTCCAAACACGACGGTTCTTTTCGAATGTGTGGTGATTACAGACGTTTAAATGCTCGCACTGTCGCGGACAATTACCCCGTGCCAAACATAAACGATTTCACTCATCTGTTATCATTCGCCACAATCTTCAGTGTGATTAACCGCAAATGTGCTTATCACCAGATTCCTGTAGTGCCGGAAGACATTCCAAAGAATGTGATCATCATGCCGCTCGGTTTGTTCCAGTGCAACTTCGTGCCATTTGGTTTAAAGAATGCAGCACAAACGTGGCAACCTTTCATCGAATCAATCTTACGACGATTCGAGTTCTGCTTCACATACCTGGATGACGTACTCATTTTCAGCAAATCGACTGAAGACCACGAAGATCATTTATCCCAAGTCCTCCAGACTCTTGCATCCAATGGTCTCTGCATACGCAATACAGCAGGAGGAGGAGGTGATTCACAGAGACAGGGGTTGGAGAACGAAATGGGCAAGGAGTTGGGGGGAGGAGGAGATGGTCAGAGAGGGGGAGAAAGTAGAACAACAGAGAAAATGAGGAGGAGGTGATTCGCAGAGACAGGGGTGGAGAACGAGATGGGCAAGGAGTGGGGGGAGGAGGAGATGGTCAGAGAGGGGAGGGAAAGTAGAACAACAGAGAAAAGGAGGATTAGGTGATTCACAGAGAAAGGGGGAGGGGGAGGAGATGGGCCAAGAGAGAGCGGAAAATAGAACGACAGAGAGAAGGAGGAGGAGTTGATTCACAGAGAAAGGAGGATGGAGAGGAGATAGGCAAAGAAAGGGGGAAAAGTTAAACGTCAGGGTATAGGAGGAAGAGGTGATTCACAGAAATTCGGGGAGAAGGAGGAGGAATGGGCAAAGAGAGGGGGAGGAAGAGTTGGACGGAAAGAGGGGGAGATAGTGATTAGAATGTACATCCAATACCTTTACATATTTAGCAGTTTCGAAACATTGCTGGATTCGCTAGTACATACATAAAGACAATATTAGTAAGTAATAATAATAATGATAACAAATAACCAATAGTACCCAAATATTCCAAGCACAGCAAAAGTAAAGAAAAATTTTTTTAGGGTAATACGCACTTCTGATAACTACTAATAGCCTGCATTAATTAGCACAACAACCTTACACAAATAAGGAAGCCCAATTTATGCCATACTGCAGAAAATGCTAATACAGTTACAACGCATGATTAAGCCCATAGGAGGCCTCAGGGGGGCGAGAGTAAATGAGCCCCCCAGTCTGCTTAATATCTGATGTATTTATATTTACATTTTGAGAAAAATGAACAACGTAGATGTAATGGCTGACAGAATGATCAAATGTTGATAATGTGTACTCTACTCTGTGATGGTTCTAACATACACTACCTGAAACACTGCAACACCCACAAGAACTGTGTTCATTTGTACCAGGGATTGTGCACACTGAGGGGTTGTACTGTTATGATCCATTTGTCACGGTCATCGACTATCAGTTGCCACTCAGGAAGCCTAACTGTACGTTCTCTGATTCTGCTCCACAGGCAGTAACTGTGCTGAATTTAGAGGTGAACAGTGTTTACGACCAGAAGATGCAACAGGTCCCACCAAGAAGTACACTACTGGCCATTAAAATTGCTACACCATGAAGATGACGTGCTACAGACGCGAAATTTAACCAACAGGAAGAAGATGCTGTGATATGCAAATGATTAACTTTCCAGAGGATTCACACAAGGTTGGCGCCGGTGGCGACACCTACAACGTGCTGACATGAGGAAAGTTTCCAACAGATTTCTCATACACAAACAGCAGTTGACCGGCGTTGCCTGGTGAAACGTTATTGTGATGCCTCGTGTAAGGAGGAGAAATGCCTACCATCACGTTTCCGACTTTGATAAAGATCGTATCGAGACATTGCCGCTCGCGTTGATCGAGATCCAATGACTGTTAGCAGAATATGGAATCAGTGGGTTCAGGAGGGTAATACGGAACGCCGTGCTGGATCCCAACGGCCTCGTATCACTAGGAGTCGAGATGACAGGCATCTTATCCGCATGGCTGTAACGGATCGTGCAGCCGTGTTTGGCGACATCATGGTGAAAGCACATTGGAAGCGAGTATTCGTCATCGCCATCCTGGCGTATCACCTGGCGTGATTGTATGGGGTGGCATTGGTTACACGTCTCGGTCACCTCTTGTTCGCATTGACGGCACTTTGAACAGTGGACGTTACATTTCAGATGTGTTACAACCCCCGGCTCTACCCTTCATTCGATCCCTGCGAAACCCTATATTTCAGCAGGATAATGGACGACCGCATGTTGCAGGTCCTATACAGGCCTTTCTGGATGCATAAAATGTTGGACTGCTGCCATGGCCAGCACATTCTCCACATCTCTCAACAACTGAAAACGTCTGGTCCAGGGTGGCCGAGCAACTGGTTCGTCACAATACGCCAGTCTCTACTCATGCTGAACTGTGGTATCGTGTTGAAGCTGCATGGGCAGCTGTAACTGTACACACCGTCCAAGCTCTGTTTGACTCAATGCCCAGGCGTATCAATGCTGTTATTACAGCCAGAGGTGGTTGTTCTGGGTAATGATTTCTCAGGATCTATGCACCCAAGTTGCGTGAAAATGTAGTCTCATGTCAGTTCTAGTATAATATATTTGTCCAATGAATACCCGTTTATCATCTGCATTTCTTCTTGGTGTAGCAATTTTAATGGCCAGTAGTGTACATGCTGCTGTTGAACAGTTTCAGCCATTTGAACAGAATCGCATTGTGGACCTGCAGAAAGCTGGATGGATATATCAACGAATCACAGCACATGTTGGTCGTGTGTATTGGTGGTGTGCCACAGCTTTTAACAGAGAGCTACAGAACACTCTGAGAACTGTAGACCAGGTTTTGTACATCCATGCAGTACAGACAAACGTCAAGACCAACACATTGTGCAAGCAGCGGTGGCCGACCAGACATTATCCAGGGACGAAAGTTGTGCATGTGTAGCATCTGCTATGTCATCAAGGACCATTGAGAACCGTCAAATTGCAGCAGGATTAATCATGTGGTGTAGTTGTTTACTGCAGAGGACAGTTGTTAATGTCCCTTCTTTGGTATTTTTACACAATCCTGAGAATGCAAATGCGTGCAGTCCACTGCAATGGATACTCGCTACATTACACAAGCTGTTATCCCCGTGCTTCTGCCAGCTCTATGACCGGAAGTTGGTGTGTTTTCAACAGGACAATGCGCATCCACATATGGCTCCTGTGATGCAACATGCTCTTCGTGTTGTACAACAAGTGTCTTGACCAGCAAGGTCACCGCTTCTCTCGCCATTTGAACATGTATGGGGAATAATGAAGCAGGAATCTAATCGTTCTCCAGGAACCATGGGAACCACTACCAAACTACACAAAAATAAATAAATAAATAAAAACGCAAGATGTTAGGTATAATCCGCTTGCAGGAGCTATCTGGCATCTTTATGATCGTTCACTTGTGAGATCGCATGACTGTGTTGCTGCCACAGGAGGGTTCACTGTGTATTGATGAGACTGCCTAGATACCCTTTACTGTGACGTACCTTTCATTTGGCCTGACTTTATCATAAGGCCATATAATGATGAGCTACCCACCACCTCACTTGTCAGTAAAATGATGCCCTTAAGGATGCTGCATTTTTCTGGCTGTGTACATACTTAAATATAAAGGTGAGAAACTTAGAACACAGATCAACAATGTGCACAGTAACCATCAGGTAGAGAGCAGAGAAATAATAAAGAATGGAATAAGGAAATTAACTTACTTTACATGACAGGAAACAAAGCTTGTACAATATTATAATACCAGTTTCGTAACCTTAGTATGAGATAATAATAATTAATCTGATTATGTTATTAAATGTTTCGGTGCCTTTTTTGCACTGAAATTCTCAGTAACATCATTGAGTTCTACTTCATCTGAAACAGTTTGACTAGTCGTTGGTAGTGGGACAAGGCTGGTGTCACCCTACTCTGCATTGTTGCCAAATTTATCCAAGATGGGGGATACAAGATGGCGGCGACAAATACGGTAATGTCGCAATTTTTGGCAGGAGAAAGGTCACTTGGCCTACCTCCACTAACCTAAGAAAATAGCAGGAAAATTTTGATGGGAAAATACATCACTTGGGCTATTTTCACTACCCTGAGTCACCTCTTCCTTGGAATTGGTGGGAAAAGGGCTCAGTCTGTGCTGGGCTACTGGATAGGACGAACATAAGCCTTTATTTTGCAGGCAGTCTTTGTTTCAACAATATGAGGCAATATCTCCATCCAGTGTGTTCACCATTAGGTCTGGAGTCCAGCTGCCCTAGTACACAGTACTGCCACAAGAGGGAACTGTCGTACCATGGCGGTCTTGGGGGATGGGTGGGGAAATGGTGGGAAAAGTATTCAGTCTGTGTCCAGCTGCTGGAGAGAGGAAGGACTGCAATTTATTTATTTCGGAACAATATATTTGGGGAAGTAAATCAAGTAGTTTTTTTTATTACAGTGATACAAAACACTCATTCTGAACTGCTTGGTGTCACAATACACAGCCTGCAGACCTGCAAACAACTAGTAAATCACCAAAATAATGCATTGCAGTCTACAGACACGAAAATAGATAGTAAATGGTCAAAATAATGCTTGTAAAACACAATGCAAACACCCTCACAGCGCTTAAGCAGCCCGAATAATGAACTGCACAAGCACTCATTCCATGTAGAAAACACTTTCGGACTCTCATTAAGATATTCGATTGTGAGGTATCAGCATACTGCCCCCCTACGGAGCTCCAAGGCGCGCATGCCAGACGGCGCACTCACATCAGTCCCATACATGAGCTCTGGACCGCGAGTACCTGTTTGTCATTGGTGGCGTGATACCTATATACCTGCAGTCCAGTGAAGACCTAATTGCTGAGTGACTCACCATTGTAGGTGCAGATAAAATGTTGTCGGTGTTATACTAATGTCTCATGTCTATGTAGAATGACAGCCAAGTCTCTGGAGCTTTCGTGATAATCAGCTTGTATGCATGGAAATGTTCATGCTAACAGGAGCTATTTACAAAAATAGCCCAGAATAACACTCAAAAATGGTCTACAGATTGTCAAATATGGAAAGACACTTGCTCCATTACACTGAGGATGGAAGCTTGAATATTACAGCATGAAACCAATCTCCAACCCAGCAATATACACTATGTGATCAGAAGTATCTGGACACCCCCAAAAACTTACGTTTTTCATATTAGGTGCTTGTAGTACCACTACGTCCAGGTACTCCTTATCAGTGACCTCGCTAGTCATTAGACATCGTGAGAGAGTAGAATGGGATGCTCCACAGAACTCACGGACTTCGGACGTGGTCAGGTGACTGGGTGTCACTTGTGTCATATGTCTGTACGCGAGATTTCCACACTCCTAAACATCCCTAGGTCCACTGTTTGCGATGTGATAGTGAAGTGGAAACGTGAAGAGCCATGTACAGCCCAAAAGCGTACAGGCTGACTGCTTCTGCACATTTCCAGTCTTTATTTGGATGAGAGACCATCGACTGTGGTGTGTGTTGTGTGCATGTAGCAGGTGAAAGACGGGTGGAAGACAAGCTTGCTGGTTCTCTGGACATGAGAAATCCCTTAGCTGACTTTGTAAATTATAAAGATGATTTGGATTCTATTATATCACCGAAATTGGTATTCTCGAGTGGAAACATCAGTTTCCTCTATTTTTTAGAGTTTTCACGTAAAGATCTTCGCCGACAGGATAAGTTTCCAGTTACTCAGTGATCTACAGCACGCTGCATCTCGTTAAGGTTTCGGATTTCTAGAGAAATAATTTCCAGTCTATATCTTCGGAATCACACTGTGAAAGTGATAATGCTATGCAAGTGATATTGCTAAGTGGTTCATGTAGAGACGTATCGCGTGAATGGTATAATATTCTGCCAGATCATGTGAAAATACATCTGTTCTTCTAATCCCAGAGTCTGGATATGGGTATAGAAAGCAAGCAAACAAGCAGGTTAGGGCCAGAAAAGGTAACGCCTTTATGTAAAGGGAACTGACCCCAACTTTGTGCAACAGTTTGGAGAGTTTCTTCAGTGCGCTGAGGGAGATCTGGTCACGTGTTGGGGGTGGATGACTTGTGACTGTCGGCTGTGGTGGATGACTGACCTCGCGGAAAAGATCTAGTGCTGCGAGGAGTATATACGGAGCGTAAGCTAATGCTGTCTGTCTTCGCAGTGTATGTATGAGTGTCTCGAGGTCGATAGCTATATGCATGATGCAAAACCGGCGATTTTGTATGGCACAGGATAAGAATTGTATGCTTACTACATCAACATGGTATGTGGTGATATATTGCTGGGTTGGAGATCAGCTTCACGCTGTAATCTTCAAGCTTCTGTTCTCAGTGGCAGAGCAGTGTAATTGAGCAAATGTCTTTCCATATTTGACAATCAGTAGACCACTTTTTTAGGGTTTAACTGTCAGTGCAATATCGTGGTCTGTACAAAATATTTTTGTTGCTGGAAGTATCATCTGCATAAAAAAAATGGCGAACAGTGCTCCTTCACTGGCAGCAGTGGCAGTGTGGCAGGTAAATTCAGTAAGAGCCAATCAGAGTTCTCGATTCATTCACAAGACATCCTTTGTGCTGGGACGAACGAGCCTCTACATACGGGTGAGAACGTTTACTGTTTCTAAGACATATGTCGAAAGCAGGTTGTCACGATTTTCAGGAAGAGTAACACGTGATGTACGTGGTGAACTGTTAGGACCATCAGGATGAATGCAGTCACTGTTATTCTGGGCTATTTTCGTAATCAGCTCCTGTTAGGACAAAAACTTCCATGCATACAAGCTGAGAATCATAAAACCTCCTACAAAAGCGACTGTTCACAGTTTCTGCGCCACTTTTCGGTTTCTGTGAGGATCTGATATGTGATGGACGGGCTCTGCCGTTAGGAGCAGCAGAAAGAATGCATTCGTTGCTATTCTGGACTATTCACGTTAAAAGTTTCTGAAAGGATTGCAGAAGATTTCCATAGCGCGTCTAAAGGGTGGATTGGCTGTTATTTACATAGACATGGTTCAAATGCCTCTGAGCGCTATGGGACTTAACTTCTGAGCTCATTAGTCCCCTGGAACTTAGAACTACTTAAACCTAACTAACCTAAGGACATCACACACATCCATACCGGAGGCAGGATTCGAACCTGCGACCGCAGCGGTTGCGCGGTTCCAAACTGTAGCGCCTAGAACCGCTCGACCACTCCGGCCGGCTACATAGACATGAGAAATCAGTATAGCACTGACAGCCTTTTAGTTGCGCCTGCCCTGGTGAGCCGTTACACGGACATGTCTCACTTGGCAATTAGGTCTTCGCTGAACTGACAGGTACGTGTGTTGGCTGAATAAACACGTATGCGGCCTGAAGCGTCTCGCTTGTCCCGTTACGATCGCTAGGGAGACTGCACCCAGTCCTGTTCTAGGAAACATTGCAACAAACTTTTGTAGCACATTCAGAGGGGATACTTGGCTCTTATTTACATAGACCTGTGACATCAGTATAACACTGACAACCTTTTATCTGTGCCTACAATGGTGAGTCGCTCACGTATGGAACCAGTGTGAGTGTGCCCTCTGGTGTGCGCCCATTGGAGCTCTGTATAGTGGCAGTTCGCTGATACATTGCAGTCGAATGTCTTAATGATAGTCCGAGAGCGTTTTTTACGTGCAATGAATGTTCGCGCAGTGCATTATTTCTGCTCTTTAAGCGCTGTGTGTGTTTGCATAGCGTTTTACACGCGTTATTTTGACAATTTACTAGCTATTTTCGTGTCTGTAGACTGTGCAATGCATTATTTCCGTAATTTACGAGTGGTTTGCACTTCTGTAGGCTGTGGATTGTGACCCCAAGCACTTCAGAGTGAGTGTTTTGTATCACTGTAATAAATAAACTACGTGATTACTGCCCCTAAATATATGGTTCCAAAATAAATAAAGTGCGCTCCTTCCTCTCTCCAGCAACTGGACACAGACTGAATCCTTTTCCCGCCATCCCCCCCCCCTCAGACCGCCATGGAGCGACAGCGAACTCTGGTGGCAGTACTGTGTACTAGGTCAGTTGGACTCCAGACCTCATGGTGAACACACTAGATTGAACTACTGCCCCAAATTGTTGAAATAAAGACTGCCCGCAAAATAAAGACTTATGTCCATTATATCCACCAACCCAGCACAGGCTGAGACCTTTTCCCGGCAATTCCAAGGAAGATATGGCGGTTGGATGACTTAGGTTAGTGGAGGTAGGCCAAGTGACTTTTTTCTGCCAAAATTTGATGTGGGCCAGAGGAAGGGGAGGGGAAGGGAGGGGTTGGGTTTGCCTAGGTAGCCCAGTTGACCTATTTTCCCCCCCAAAATTTGAACTTCCCACTATGATGTGATTACCACACCTATCGCGATCTTGGGTCGCCATCTTCAATAAATTTAGCAACACTGCAGAGTGGGGTGATGCCGGCCTTGTCCCACTGTTGTCGTTCTTGATCCATTGTAGAGTGAAGATAATTTTTATTGGTTCCAGCCATACAGAGTGGCCGCACGGTTTGAGGCATCACGTCACGGACTGCGCGGTCCCTCCCGCCGGAGGTTTGAATCTTGCCTTGGGCATGGTTGGGTGAGCTTTTCTTAGCGTAAGTTACTTTAAGTAGTGTGTAATTCTAGGGACCGATGATCTAAGCAGTTTCGTCCCATAGGAATTCACACACACACACACACACACACACACACACACACACACACACACATTGGTTTCGGTTTAGAAAAGCTCTATGGCATAGTGTGACTGAGAGAAACAATGGTCAAGAAACAATGGCTTATAAGTAATGCACAGGATAACAATTCACTGAAGGGTTTCATGCACAGTCCATCTAACAACAAATATCCACAACTGTAGCAGGTGCCTGCGATGTATTTTTATTTGTTGCAGCACCTGCTCCTTATCAGACTTATCACATATTTCTCCCACATTCTCCAGTGCTGCAGCCAGAGTGTCATCGGAAGCTTCGAGCTAAAATTTTCTCTTAACAGTTTGGAAAATGTTAGTGATTTCTTTCATAGCCATGTATCGTTGTGACAGTTCTTGCATAAATCTGTCTATGCATTCAAACATTCATTGACAAACTTTTTCTTGAATCGATAATCCGGCGCCATGATCTAGCTCCCTGAAGCGACGAAGAAACTGGTATAGGCATGCGTACTGAAATACAGAGATATATGAACAGGCAGAATAGGGCCTGCGACACCTATATACAAGTTTCTGGCGCAGTTGTTAGATCGGTTACTGCTGCTACAATGGCAGGTGAGTTTGAACGTTGTGTTATAGTCGGCGCACGAGTGATGGGACACAGCATCTCCACAGCAGCGGTGAAATTGGATTTTCCTGTACGACCATTTTACAAGTGTACCGTGAATGTTCGGAATCCGGTAAAACATCAAGTATTCGACATCGCTGCTATCGGAAAATGATCTTGCAAAAACGGGACCAACGACGACTGAAGAGAATCGTTGAACGTGACAAAAGTGCAATCTTTCCAAAAATTGCTGCAGATTTCAATGCTGGACCATCAAAAAATGTCACCATGCGAACCATTCAAAGAAACATCATCGATATGGGTTTTCGGAGCTGAAGGCTCATTTGTGTACCCTTGTTGACTGTGTGACACAAAGCTGTATGCCTCGCCTGTGCCTGTCAACAGCGACATTTGACTGTTGATGACTGGAAACATATTGCGTGTTCGGACGAGTCTCGTTTCAAATTGCATCGAGCAATGGACGTGTATGGGTATGGAGACATCATCAGGAATCAAGCGACACTGCAAGTCAGCAGGCGACTGCTCATGCTGGTGGAGGCTCTATAATGGTGTGGGAAGTGTGCAGTTGGAGTGCCTGATACGCCTACATACGACTCTGACAGGTGACACTTACGTAAGCATACTGTCTGATCACCTGCATTCAGCCGGCCAGAGTGGCCGTGCGGTTCTGGGCGCTACACTCTGGAGCCGAGCGACCACTACGGTAGCAGGTTCGAATCCTGCCTCGTGCATGGATGTGTGTGACGTCCTTAAGTTTGTTAGGTTTAATTAGTTCTGAGTTCTAGGCGACTGATGACCTCAGAAGTTAAGTCGCATAGTGCTCAGAGCCATTTGAACCTGCGTCCATTCATGTCTATTGTGCATTCCGACGGACTTGGGCAGTTCCAGCAGGACACTGCAACACCCCACAACTTAATAATTGCTACGGAGTGGCTCCAGGAACACTCTTCTGAGTTTAAACACTTCCGCTGGCCACCAAACCCCACAGATATGAACGTTATTGAGCATATCTGGGATGTCTTGCAACATGCTGTTCAGAAGAGAACTCCACCCCCTTGTACTCTTACGCATTTATGGACAGCCCTTGAGGATTCATGGTGTCAGTTCCCTCCAGCACTGCTTCAGACATTAGTAGAGTCCATGCCATGTAGTGTTTCTGCGTGTTTGCAGGGGGCGTGCACGATATTAGGCAGGTGAACCAGTTTGTTTAGCTCTTTAGTGTATTTTATTTACCCTTCTCCTTCCTCGTTGGTCAATATTGATGTCCATTTTAGTGCCAAAAGTAACACCATCGTACATGATTGTAGTTTGTTCCATCACTAAAAATTAATGCATGGTATTTAATTTTGCGAGTTCTTTACTGAAAGTCATTTTTGGAGACTGCACATATTGTTGGACCATATTTACTTCCTCCAGTATCGTGTGCCAAAAGCTGATGTAGATCAAAAAGATAAAACCACATATAACTGGAAGGAGCAAGCTTTCTGCAGCTCTAGTATCAAGGTGTGCCTCGGCTGGATCTTGCATATCCGCCAGAGTTTGTTACAGTGGCTATCAGACAATACTTTCAGACTTTTTCCTTTTTTGCTACAAGTAATTCCCAATTGTATGAATAAGACAAGGACGAAAGAAATATAACTTCTCTACAGTTCCAAACCAGACAACACTAGATCGAACACTTTAGAAAACATGAAGTCCAAAAAGAGTTAGGGAATGATTAGCTCAGGGATTGAACAGAGCTTTTGGACTGACGTCTTGAATTTTTTCGTTGCACTCCCCCATGAACACCTAACGTTAACGCAGCATTCTTATAACCTAGAGAACTGCACAAGGTAATATCCAGGACATCTTTTCCAGCTACAATAGAATATCTTTCGATATATCCTCCTCAGTATAAGCGTAGACTTCCGCTGCCATTGTCACAGTCAATACATTTTTTTCTTTGTTTGTAACCGCATTGTCGATATGTGAAACTACCAACGTTTCGGTCACTGTAGCAAGTGACCTTCTTCAGGGTGTTTTTGTTTACCATTGAATGAGAAAACTTTGTTTATTATACACCTGCAGACATGGATGTTATCTAATTCTGACAGGCTGTTAAGGGTGATGGGAAGGGATTTTAGAAGTTCTTTATTGGTGGTTTTATTATTTCTTTTCATTGGTGGAAACCAGACGTTTTGATTGGTGTTTGCATTATTGCTTGTGATTGGTGGAAATCGGCGAATGGAAAGCCAGGCAGCAGTTGTGATGTGGCGTTGTTTCCCTGCTTTCTAGAGCCAGCTGAGGCGCGACAGTACTCCATGTACCTGCATACATACATACATACATAAATCCTTGTTCCATAGATCATGAATATGACATTTAATAATGATGTGGAATGTGTCACTTTAACATAAGTTTTCTCTAAACAAAGTCATTAATTAATTAATTAATTAATTTTATGGTTACTACTTCATATCGAAGAATTCGTCTATTGAGTAGAAAGAGCTGTCATTCAGAAATTCTTTTAATTTGCTTTCAAATGTTGGTTGGCTATCTGTCAGACTTTTAATACTATTTGGTAAATGATGAAAGAATTTTGTGGCAGCATAATTCACCCCTTTCTGTGCCAAAGTGAGATTTAATCCAGAAAAGTGAATATCATCCTGTCTTCTAATGTTGTAGCTATGCACTTCACTGTTGTTTTTGAATTGGGATGGGTTATTAATGACAAATTTCATAATTGAATATATGTATTGCGAAGGTACTGTGGCCGGCCGCTGTGGTCGAGCGGTCCTAGGCGCTTCATTCCAGAACTGCTCTGCTGCTATGGTCGCAGGTTCGAATCCTGCCTTGGGCATGGATGTATGTGATGTCTGTAGGTTAGTTAGGTTTAAGTAGTTCTAAGTGTAGGGGATTGATGACCTCAGATGGTAAGTCCCATAGTGCTTAGAGCCATTTGAACCATTTTGAAGGTACTGTGAATATCCTGAGTTCCTGAAATAAACGTCTGCAAGGTGATCTCGGGCGGGCTCCAGCTATTATTCTGATTACACGTTTTTTTGCAATGAATACTTTCTCTCTTAATGACGAATTGCCCCAAAATATGATGCCATATGAAAGCAGTGAATGAAAATAGCCATAGTAGGCTAATTTACTGCTATGTTTATCACCAAAATTTGCAATAACCCTAATAGCATAAGTAGGTGAACCTAACTGTTTCAGCAAATCATCCATGTGTTTCTTCCAATTCAATTTCTCATCAATGCACACACCCAGAAATTTTGAGTATTCTGCCTTAGCAACAGACTTCCGTTCATAGTCTATATTTATCAATGGTGTTATACCATTTACTATACAGAATTGTATAAACTGTATTTTCTCAAAATTTAGTGAGAGTCGATTCCCAGAGACAGAAAACCACTTAATAATTTTCTGAAAGACATTATTTGCAATTTCCTCAGCTGATTCTTGCTTCTTGGGTGTGGTTACTATACTTGTATTATCAGCAAAAAGAACTAGCTTTGCATCTTCATGAATACAGAGTGGCAAGTCTTTGATATATGTTAAGAACAATAAGGGACCCAAGACTGAACCCTATGGGACACCATTCTTGATACATCCCCCAGTTGGAGGACTCTCTGGCTTTTGCAGACTATTTGTGCTGTCAATTTCAACCTTCTGCAGTCTTCCAGTTACGTACGAATTAAACCATTCGTGCAGTGTACCACTCATACCACAATACTTAAGTTTATATGGTATAATTTCATGATTCGCACAATCAAAAGCCTTTGAGAGATCACAAAATATCCCAATTGGTGATGTTTGATTATTCAATGCATTTAATATTTGATCAGTGAAAGTATATATAGCATTTTCTGTTGAAAAGCCTTACTGAAAATCAAATTGACATTTTGTTAGTACTTTATTTTTACAAACATGTGATGCTACTCTTGAAAACATTACTTTTTCTAGAATGTTTGATAAAGCTGTCAGTAGTGAGATTGGACGGTAGTTGTTAGCATCAGATCTATTCCCTTTTTTATGCAATGGTTTGACAATAGCATATTTCAGTCTACCTGGAAAAACACCCTGTTGCAGTGAGCTACTACATATGTGGCTGAAAATTCTACTTGTTTTTGGGAACAAGCTTTTAGTACTCTGTTGGAAATGCCATCATTCCCATGTGAGTTTTTACTTTCGAGTGAATTTATTATTTTCCTAATTTCAGTAGGAGAGGTGGGTTGAATTTCACTTTTATCAAATTGCATAGGTACTGCCTCTTCCATATACTGCCTTGCATTTTCTAATGAACAACTGAATCCTATTTTCTCTACAACACATAAAAAATGATTATTAAAAATCTTTTCTACTTCTGACTTCTTGTTAACTAACTTTTCATTGTGTCTGATCAAAGTACAGTCTTCCTGTGCTTTCGGTTGCCCTGTTTCCCTTTTCACAATATTCCAAATTGTTTTAATTTTATTATCAGATGTGATATTCTCAGACATAATGCACATACTTGGGGACTTTTTAATAACCTTTCCTAATACAGTACAGTAGTCTGTTTCACTGTTTTGAGATCATTACTCCTCCTAGCTATAAGATACATTTCCCTTTTCAGTTTACAAAATATTTTTATCCCTTTAGTAAGCCATGGCCTTTTACGTGCTTTCTTACAATTATATTACACTGCTTTCTTAGGGAAACTGTTTTCAAATATACTTGCAAAGGTATCATGAGGTAGGTTAAATTTTAAATTAGCATCACATTCCCTGTACACATCATCCCTGTCTAACTATTGCAAGCTTTCCCTAAAATTTTGAATTGTTAAATCGTTAATAGAATGCACTATTTTGGAGGACTGTTTTGCATTACTGTATGGAGCTATATCCTATACTGTAACTAGCTGTGCGTCATGATCAGACAGACCATTCTTAAGAGGAAAAGTTTTTATTTGATTAAATTTATTTTTGTCTATGAAAACGTTATCTATCAGTGTGCTGCTTTCCTGTACCATCCAAGTAGGAAAATCAATAACTCATGTCAAATTGAAAGAACCATGTAATACTTCAAGGTCAAGCTTTCAATCGGACTCTTTTCCCCACAAACAATAATTTGCTTTCCTTTGTCTAACAGGTAGCACAACAAAGAATCCAAGGTTTTCAGAAATAGTTGAAAATTTCCCAATGGGGACCTACACACGGCTACAATTTTAAAAGTGCCATTATTTAGTCTAAGCTCACATGCACATGCTTCTATTTTAGTTCCCAAATTTTTCACACTGGGACTGATTTTAACATATATGGTAGCTCCTCCTCTCTCAATAGTGTCTCTACTTACATGTGCTCAAAGCTTATATCCACCTACATTTACCATTTCCATAACTGTGACTGTATGACGTTCAGACAGGCATAGTACATCTATTCCACCCCCAGTTTCTAAATCTTCTAAGCAAACTAGAAGCTCCTCTACTTGTTTTTTTTAATCCCCTGATTTCTGATGCACTATATTAACATTATTTTTTGGTGTGCTTTTATGTGAATCTTGTGACATACTAAAATTGTTTTCACTGTATTGTTATGAGAATCTTGTGATATTTTCGCATCTCCAGTACCTGCCTGTCTGAACTTCTCATTAAGCTTAATTTCAATCAATGTAGGATCACTGGACACTGATCTTAGCCTAAAAATATACTCCCATGAGTTTCAGTGACCCCCCCCCCCCCTTGAAGATTTTGCTGTCATCCCGGCCTTTCCTATTTATTGAGATGCAGGCCATGTCTTGTGAAGTCCCACCTACCAATACCATCAACAGGAACCAAACCTATGCCTGACAAAGAAGCCATCTGAAGCAGCTGATCTAGCTCCATATTGACCCTTCTGACAGAGCTGTTCAATTGTGGCCAGTCATACCTCATGAAAGCAGGAACCAAACCAACATTTGTATGATTCATTGCAGATGCCATCTCCCTTGAGCCCGTGTGTATTGCTTCACGTGGATTGTGGTCCCATAAGACCTCGTAAGTCAGTACCCGTGTTCTCTTTTCATGTGGTCAGGTCGCTTAGCTATTTCTATTGCCTCTCTAATCCTCCTCCTGAAAGTAAGAGGCTGTTTCACCAGTACGCGAGCTTCACCAACATCAGTCTGTTTGGCACACACATCCTGGTGTTGTGCCTACGCTGACTTGGTGTGTTTTCTCAGTAGGATATATCTTTTGTGTTCAGGTATAGATAACAGCTAGGTCTGCAGGCATATAAGAAACAAAATTTTCTCATTCAACAGTAAACAAAAACACCATGAAGAAGGTCACTTGCAACAGTGACCGAAATGTTGGTAGTTTTATGTATTGACAATGTGGTCACAAACCCATAAAAAATTTTATTGACTGTATCCTCCTCAGTGTTTCCTGGCACCTATTTTTCAAGTATTTTGCATAAGTATGGTGCCTCTAAGTCCAAACTGCCTCTTATTTACTGAACACATTTTGGCCTTATTTGGAATCTGATTAAAACTCTTCTGGTCCTGGAGGGGCTTCTAAATCTCGAAGCCCTCGAGTTTTGTGGCTCTCCAGGCTTAGAGGCCTCAGGGAGGCCACTCCCACACCCCTCTTAGTCCGCCACTGTACATTTATACAAACTGTCATATATGGAAGCCATACTGCAGGAAATCTAGATATTTACAGATACCGAAAACTTTTAAAAATCATATTTGCACTAATATGTAGAGCCATATTATTTTATAATCATGTTCTCTTCTGTATTTTCAGCACTACACTTGGTCCTTATTTTGCCTTCTTTCTGACTGAACTTAGTTTCCAAATGGAAAAGGAAATGTAAACTATAATTTCGTAATTGGTTTTTCATTTTTTTTTTTTTTTTCAAGAAGAAGAGATAATATTTTTCATGGAACAGTTAATATCCTCCAAAAGTTTGTCCGTGTGATATACAACACTTTCCACATATCATCTGAATCTGATATTTCAGTGAGAAAGAGTTTTCATTCAAGTAAGGACTGATCCATATGTAACTATCTATCTGCGCAAATCTCTGTACACATCACCTCTGCACAGAGAGAACACAGAGTGTGTACAGCAGATTTGCTGACATGTGAGATGTGTGCAGAAGTTGGAGTTTGAAGTTTGAACAAAAATGCTCAAATATCCAAGCGGAAGTAATATCTGCACAGACAACTCATAATAGGTGAACAGATCAAATCTGGTGCTCCAAATGAGTTTGACTCAGCTGTTTGTTCAGTATACTGTTTCTTGTCTTTGCATACACAGTGACTTCTAAAATGGTTTATATGTGTCAGTATTGTATGGAGTTCATTGCTTAATTTATTGAAATGTACATGCTTGAGTAAAGTGAAAATCAAAGATTACAGTGAGCGAGATAAGAAGGCTGCTGCTTATATTCTTTAATGGAGGAGCAGTTGACCCCATGGCAAACAGAGAAACTGTAAATCTAGAAGAAACAAGTCGTAGCAGGCTTCACCAAAATTATTAGTACTGCTTGCTTTGCACTTAGAAATTCTTTCATTGTGATGCCCTAAATAAACTAGCGTACTGTCAGTCAGTACAGTCCTGCCCCATAATCTTTTTTGCAGTGTAGATACAAATAATAGTACTTAATCTGCAGAAGAATGCAGTCAAAATATTGTATTAAATTGATAGAAAAATATATCCTGCAGCAGTGTCCTCAGAGATGTAGGGATTCTTACACATGTGTGTCTATACATCTAGTCTGTAATTGAATTTGTGGTTCATAAACACAGTGAGTTAAAGGTAAACTATGCAGTTCACTACTACAGTATTAAAACTTTTCGTATAGACAATGAATTTATATCAAGAGTTCAGAATGGAGTTTTATTTTATGGAGAAAACATTTCTGGTAGATGGTGGATTCAAAATTCCCCTATACTCACAAATAAACTAAAAGCTACCTCTTTTACCACACACATACAATTTATTATAACATATAAAATTTAAAACAGACTAAAATGTAAAAGTATTATCTGTTATTTGTCACAGTTGATAAATTACATACTTGAGATGCTTCAATACAGAACTGAATGGGAGGGTTATAAATGATGAGGCACAGGTAGCAAATACATTTAATGGTCTTTTCTTTAATTTAGTAGAAAGTATAGTGACAAATAATTCAAAAAAATTTCATGAATATGTTGAGAAGGAACTCTTGTGAAATTCAATAATATGAATGTATCACTAACTTCATATGGTTCAAATGGCTCTGAGCACTATAGGACTTAACATCTGTGGTCATCAGTCCCCTAGAGCTTATAACTACTTAAACCTAACTAACCTAAGGATATCACACACATCCACACCCGAGGCAGGATTCGAACCTGCAACCGAAGTGGTCACACGGTTCCAGACTGAAGCGCCTAGAACCGCTCGGCCACACTGGCTGGCTATCACCAACTTCTCCCTCCAAAATTAAGAAAGTTATGTATTCTCTCAGAAATAAGAGCCCACCTGCTTTTGATTGTGTTTCCAATAGAGTACTAAAGATTTGCTCCCATATAATAAGACTGTCTTATCTGAAATGTGTACTGCATCATTATCTCAAGGCATCTTTCCAGAGAGACTCAAATATGGCGTTGTCAAATCCCTCTCTAAGAAAGATGATAGACTTAGATAACTACCAACTTGCTTTGCTGCTGATATTGTTTTCTAAAATTTATGAGAAATTGATGTATTCTAGAGTAGTATCTCACCTGAGCAACAATAACATCTTTAGGAAATCACGGTTTGGGTTTCAGAAATGTTGCTCTACTGAGTGTGTCATTTGTATGTGCACTAACCAAATTTTATGGCAGCAGTTGAAATCAGGGACCAATACAGGTGTAGGAATTTGATTATCTTATGTTTATACAGATCTCCTAGTGGAGACTTCAGTATCTTTTTCTCCAAACTTAATCATGTTCTTGACAAGATATCCACTCTAAAGAACCATATCTCATATGTGGAGACCTAAATGTGGATAAACTGAATCCTAATTCTACATGGGACTCATTACAAAGTCTTGCTCAAAGTTTCAATTTAGTTCCAATGGTTAACAGTGCAACCAGAATAACAAAATACTCAAAGACAGCTGTTGATCAGGTATTAACAGATTTAGGCAAAGATAACTGTGAGGTGGTAGTAGCAGAGCTAGGATTATCTGATCACTCAGCTCAAATCATTAATATAAAAGTGGCTCCAGAAGAAACAAAGAAAATGCATATTTACAGACGAACTTTTTCTAAAAAAAAATAGACATGAGTTTGCCAAACAGATAGGAGGACAAACATGGGACTCAGTATACTCAGAGGTAGATGCAAATGAAAAATTCAAAAATTTCATGACATTGTTTAAATTAAATTTTGAAGAAACATTCCCTAAAGTATTATGTCCATTATCAACAGCAGGAAAAAGCAAGTGGGTCACAAAAGGAATCAAAAAATCATCTGAAACATTAAAGTACCTGAGCTCCATTAAACACAGCCAAACTAATCCTGCTTTCTCACTCTTTTATAAAAGATATAGGAAAACATATAGGAAAATATTCCTTGCAGCAAAGAGAGCTCGTAACTCCAAAATAGTGCACTCTGCTGAAAACAAAAATAAGGCAGTATGGAAGATTGTGAAGCAGGAAACTGGTACCAGGAAAATGAATCTGTCAAACTTGAAAATCAAAGAGGAAGGGACTCTAATAAAAGACCCAATATATTTGGCAAACCATATAATTGATTATTTTAGTAGCATAGGAATAAAATTACAGGAAAATTTTCTAGGAGCCCCTCAGGTCAAAAAGCCAAATAATGGTGTATCACACTCAATGGTGTTATTCCCTACAACACAGGAAGAAGTCTATAAAGCAGTCAGCAAACTGAGAAACAAAAACTCAGCTGGTCTGGATGAAGTCCCCATTTTTATAATTAAAGACTGTATCAAGAGCCTACTTCCACCTTTAGTTGATATTATAAATCAATCTTTCAAGCACGGCTACTTTCCAGACTATTTAAAATATGCGAAATTACTACCTCTCTTCAAAAAAGGTGATGCAGGAATAATTGAAAATTATAGGCCAATTTCTCCATTATCATGCTTTGCAAAAATATTAGAAACTATTATGAAAGATAGGCTAATGAATTATTTAAATAAATACAACTTACTGTCTGTTGACCAGTTTGGATTTCGATCACGGAAAAGCACAGAATCAGCAGCAGCACACCTCACAAAACACATTCTAGAAGCATTAGATAAAGGGAATTACACAACAGGTATATTTCTTGATCTAAGTAAAGCGTTTGATACAGTAGACTACAACATATTGTTAAATAAGTTAGATGAACTTGGAATAAGGGGACTTGTGAACAAATGGTTCCAGTCATATCTAAAAAATAGAAGACAGATAACTGAAATCTCACATATTTCAAGTTGCTCAAACTATATTGTAAAGTATACTTCAGACCCAAATTATGTAAGTATAGGTGTCCCACAGGGTAGTGTCCTTGGCCCAGTACTATTCCTCATTTACATAAGCGACTTCCCACAGAGCATCAAGCATGGGCAAACAATATTGTTATATTAACTTAAGTATTAACCTAATTATGTCATGTATTGGAAAATTCGACTCGTTCCACATCATTACGAAATATCGTATTCATGATCCATGGAACTAGTATTAATCTAATCTAATCTAATCTAAGATGACTCAAATGTTCTAATCAGTGACAAATCACCAGATGCACTAAAAGAAAAAGCCAAACAAACACTAAACAGTGTACGTGAGTGGGCATCCAATAATAAACTAACACTAAATCTTAAAAAAAACAAATGCTGTTAACTTCTGTGTCTGCAAAAAACCACACTATAACAACTTTAAGTTAAACAATGAAACTATAGAATGTGTAGACTACACAAAATTTCTTGGTATGCTAGTTGACAGTCAGTTAAAGTGGGAAGAACATATTAAAATACTTAGTAACAGAATCGCTACAGCATGCTATGCTCTGAGTATTCTGACTGCAGTTTGTGGTACTACATGTGTCAGATCTGTATATTTTTCTTATATCCACTCTGTTATTACCTATGGAATAATATTTTGGGGAGTCAACAGTAAAAATATTCAAATAGTTTTCAAATTACAGAAAAGAGCAATTCGTATAATAACCAAGAGTGGCAGTAGGGCTCACTGCCTTGAACATTTCCAAAAGCTGGAAATCCTAACTGTCCCCTGTGAATACATTTTTCAAAGTGTTATGTATGTAAAAAAAAACATTGACTGCTATATGAAAAATTCTTTAGTACACAGCTATGAAACTAGAAACCAATACAATCTGCATCTAGAGAGGAAAAATAAAGTTAAAACTCAGCAGAGCTTGTTGTACAATGCTGTTAAATTATATAATAAATTACCCCAAAAATAAAAGATATTGACACAATTGGACAGTTCAAAACAAAACTAAAATTTTTTTATTAAATAAAAGTTATTACACAGTAATGGACTATCTGAATTAAAACATGTAATGTAATTAAAGTAGCCTGCATTGTAATACATGAAGAAATAATTATAATATGAAATCAAAAATTGTACAGTACTATAAGAAAATTACAAATTACGCAAGGATATAAAACTAATTTAAGATACCTCAAAAATGTGTGTAAATACAAATTTTATGTGTATAATTGTAGGTATATTGTATTGTATATGATTTTGCTGACGAAATCCACACAATGTAAATTGTTACATGGATTAATAAAGAAATCAATCAATCAATCAATATTCTCCTTCATAAATTGAAGTTTTACGGGATTGACCATGTAACCAACCAATGGATAACGTCATACATGAGTAAAGGAATGCAGGAAGTTGTATTTAGTAGTTCAACCAATGTAATCCAGGGAGATTACTCTGGCTGGGGAGAAATCACATACTGGGCTCCCAAAGGTTAAATCTTACGTCTGCTATTGTTCCTCATATATGTAAATGTTCTTCCATCTGATATACAACAAGCAGAATCAGATCTTTTTGCAGATGACAGTAGCATTGTTGTCAGTCCAAGCATACTTACAGCAACAGAAGAAATGATAAAAAAATGTTCTTAAAAGTATCATTGACTGGTTTTCTGTAAATGTCCTCAGTCTCAATTTTAAAAAGACACAACATATTCACTTCTGCCATATCTAGGGTTAATACACCAATGATAAGTGTAACATATGGTGAGGAAATAATATATGCGATGGAAACTTCAAAATACTTAGGTGTCTGTATTAATGAGAATTTAAACTGCAAAAGCAAATTTCGAACCTTCTAAACAACTTAGTCCATCTATGCTCACACTTCGAATCATTGCAAATGTTGGGGGGAGACAAATCAATAAGTTGACTAAGTTGACATATTTTGCATATTTTCATTCAGTAATACCATACAGAATAATGTTCTACGATAACTCATCTTTAAGAAAGAAATTGCTCAAAAATGTGCTGGGAGAATAATATTTGGTGTTCAACCACGATCATCTTGTAGACATCTGTTTAAGGAGTTAGGCATTGTGACTACATTTTCACAGTATATTAATGCCTTCATGAAATTTGTTGTAAATACTCCACTACAGTTCAAGAGGAACAATGACGTATATAATTACAACACTAGAAGGAAAAATTATATTCATTGGTCCACATTAAGGTTGTCTTTAGCACAAAATGGGGTGCACAGTCGGCAACTAAAATTTTGATAACTTACCCAGTGATATAAAATATCCGACAGACAGCATAGTAAAATACGAATATACTGATAAAATTTTCTCGGGCTTCCAGCCATGTCCAGGGATTTAAAATCCATGAGCTTTCAACCAAGTTCTCCTCGGCCATTGTCGAGTGGTGACTGTCGAATGACTGCTGCTGCTGGCCTTATATAACCGCACTGCCTTCAGGACAATAACAGGAAAGGTTACCTGGCTTCTAAAGAAGCATAAAATCGATACTGTTTTTAGGGCAACAGGTAAAATTGGACAGCTAGTGGCTAGTGAGGCCTGTGAAAGATGATATTGGACTCAGAGTGCTGTGATCCATAGATCATGAATACGACACTTTGTAATGATGTGGAACGTGTCAGGTTAATAAAAGGTGTCTATACAGGATATTACAATAGACAAAATATTACATGACACTCAATATTTTTAATTTTTTGAAAGTTTTTTTTTTTTTGGTAGGGTTGGGAAATTACCCACTTACTATATCCAAAAATTCATCTAATGAGTAGAAGGAGATGCCATTAAGACATTCTTTTAATTCCCTTTTAAATGTTATATGGCTATTGGTCCGACTTTTGATGCTATTAGCTAACTGACCAAAGACGTTTGTGGCAGCATAATTTACCACCTTCTGAGCCAAAGTTAGATTTAACCTTGAGTAGTGAAGATCATCCTTTCTCCTAGTGTTGTAGCCATGTACACTGCTATTACTTTTGAATTCGCTCGGATTGTTAATAACACATTTCATAAGTGAATATATATATTGTGAGGCTACAGTGAAGATTTCTAGCTCCTTAAATAAGTGTCTGCAGTATGATCTTGGATGAGCTCCAGCAATTATTCTGATTACCCGCTTTTGTGCAATGAACACTCTTTTACTCAATGATGAGTTGCCCCAGAATATGATGCCATATGAAAGCAGAGAATGAAAATAGGTGTGGTAAGCTAATTTACTCAGATGTATATTGCCAAAATTTACAATGACCCTAATAGCATAAGTAGCTGAACTCAAACGTTTCAGCAGATCCTCAGTGTGTTTTTTTCCAGTTCAACCCCTCATCAATGCATACACCTAGGAATTTTGAATATTCTACCTTAGCTACCAATTTATGATCGGAGCCTATATTTATTAATGGGGTCATTCCATTTACTGTGTGGAAGTGTATCTACTGTGTTTTCTCAAAGTTTAATGAGAGACCATTTGCAGAGAACCACTTAATGATTTTCTGAGAAACATTGTTGACAATTTCACCAGTTAATTCTTGTCTGTCGGGTGTGACAGCTATACTTGTATCATTGGCAAAAAGTACCAGCTTTGCCTCTTCGTGAATGTAGAATGGCAAGTCATTAATATATATTAAGAACAGCAGAGGGCCCAAGACCGAACCTTGCAGCACCCTATTCTTGATTGTTCCCCTGTTTGAGAAATCAACAGTTTTTTGCATATTATGTGAACTGTTTATTTCAACTTTCTGCACTCTTCCAGTTAGGTATGATTTAATCCATTTGAGCACTGTCCCATTCATACCACAGTACTTGAGCTTGTCTAGAAGTATTCCATGATTTACACAATCAAAAGCCTTTGATAGATCACAAAAAATCCCAATGGGTAGCTTCCGGTTACTCAGAGCATTTAATATTTCATTAGTGAAAGTATATATAGCATTTTCCGTTGAGAAACCCTTCTGGAAACCAAACTGACATTTTGTTACAACTTTATTTTTACAGAGGTGTGGAGCTACTCTACAGTACATTACTTTTTCAAGAATTTTGGATAAGGCAGTCAGAAGAGAGATTGGGCGGTAGTTGTTGACATCAGTCGTATCCCCTTTTTTATGCAGTGGTTTAACAATGGCATACTTCATTCTATCTGGGGAAATACCCTGCTCAGAGAGCTATTACATAAATGGCTAAGAATCCCACTTATCTCTTGGGAACAAGCTTTTATTATCCTGCTGGAAATGCCATCAATTCCATGTGAGCTTTTATTCTTGAGAGAGTTTATTATCTTCCTAATTTCAGAGGCAGAGGTGGGAATTTCAATTGTATCAAATTGTGTGGGTAAGACCTCTTCCATTAACTGCCTTGCTTCTTCTAATGAACATTTAGATCCTATTTTCTCTACAACATTTAAAAAATGATTATTCAAAATGTTTTCGACTTCTGGCTTGTTGTTTATCAAGTTTCCATTCGATTTGATGGTGATACCATCATCTTGTACTCTTGGTTGTCCTGTCTCCCTTGTACTAATATTCCAAATTGTTTTGATTTAGTTATCAGAGGTATTAATCTCAGACATGATGCACATGCTTCTGGACTTTTTAATAACCTTTCTTAATGTAGCACATTAGTTTTTATAATATTTGGCTGTTTCTGGGTCATTACTCTTTCTTGTTGTTAGATACAGTTCCCTTTTGTGATTACAAGACTTTTTATTCCTTTAGCAAGCCAAGGATTTTTGCATGGTTTCTTGTAATTAGATTTAACTACTTTCTTGGGGAAGCAGTTTTCAAATTATCTTACAAGTGTATCATGAAATAAGTTATATTTTAAATTAGCATCCGTTTCCTTGTACACCTCATCCCATTCTAACTGCTGAAGATTTTCTAAGAAATTTCTAATTGTTGAGTCATTAACTGAATGCACAACTCTGGAGGGTAGTTTTGAATTACTGAATGGAGCTATGTCATGTACTGTAACTAGCTGATCATCATGATCAGAAAGCCCATTCTCAACAGGGAAAGAATTTATGTTTTTAAACCTTTCTTGGTCTATAAAAGTGTTATCTATCAATGTGCTGATGTCGTTTACTACCCGAGTAGGAAAATTAATGACAGATATCAAACTGAAAGAACTGAGCAAGACTTCCAGATCATTCTTCCTATTACACTCTTTCAGTGAATCAACATTGAAGTCCCCACAAATAATAATTTGCTTTCCCCTGTCTGAAAGATAGCACAACAAGGCATCCAAGTTTTCCAGGAATAAATGAATGTTCCTTGAAGGGGACTTATCTACTGTTACAACTGTAAAAGAGCCCTTCTTCAGTTTAAGTTGACAGGCACATGCTTCTATATGTTGCTCTAGACAAAACGTTTTTGTATCTAAGGTTTCTACACAGTGATAACTTTTGGCATATATGGCAACTCTTCCTCCCACCTTATTCTCTCTACTCATATCTGCAGCTAGTTTATAACCACTGATATTTACCTTTTCCATATCAGACACAATGTTTTATTTATTTATTTATTTGTCCATATAAATCTCTTTTTAAGTACATATATTGTACACAGGATATTGGACAGAAAACATTTTTTGGCTATTGGATTTTCAAATATCAAACATAAATTTTATAAATTTTTATGACAAATTGGATCTATACAGTTAATAATTACAAATTTTTGAAATACTGTATATTTATAACTTATTTCTACAATTAAAGATACAAATTACATTTTTTCTTGCATAAGATACTGTGAGACTGAATAGTAGCAGTTTTTCAGAAGGTAGGATGTCACAGACTTTTTAAAGCTTTGTAGTTCAGTAAGATATTTTATATGTCTTAGTAATCTGTTGTAAAGTTTTGTTCATGCATGATATACACCTTTTTGGCATAATGTGGTGTTACAATGATTGACGTGTATGTCACTGTCTGACCTGGTACTGTAATCATGGACACTTTTGTTTTGAGGAAAAAGGTTTTCTTTTCTCAGTATGCTTTTTTTGACATGCGTGACTATTTCCAGTATATAAATGCAGGGAAGGGGTAGGATCTTTAGATCTTTAAAGAAAGGTTTGCATGATTTTCTGCTGCTCACTTGTTTCATTATTCTTATAATTGCCTTTTGTTTCCTGAAAACTGTTATGGCCTGATGTACGAGGGCGGTTCAGAAAGTAACCTCCGATTGGTCACAGTGCGGGTTGTGGGGGGAGTAGCGACGCCATCTGTGCGTTCACGCACTCAACAGGTCAGTCGGCATCAAGCTGTGGTCGAGTGAACGTCGTACCTGCGCTAGTTTAGTTTTTGTGGCAGTCTGAAATGTGTGCTGCAATAGAAAACCCCGCCAAATGTGAAGTGCGTGCTGTCATAAGGTTTTTTACAGCCAAAGGATATTCTGCAACAGCTATTCATCGTGAGCTTTGTGCCGTGTACGGACCAAGAGTTATGAGTGAAGGAGTTGTCCGTGAATGGGTACGTTTATTTAAAAGTTCATGATGAAGAGAGGAGTGGTGGTCCATCATTGGTGACTGACGAACTCGTTCAGACAGTTGATGCAAAAGTTCGTGAAAATCGACGTTTCTCAATGTCGGAGTTGTCTACTGGTTTTCCACAGATTTCTAAGACTCTCTTGTACGAGATAGTGACAGAAAGGTTGGGTTACTGTAAGTTCTGTGCACGATGGGTGCCCAAAATTCTTACCGACCACCACAAAACTCAAAGAATGGCCTCTGCATTAGACTTTCTGTCATGTAATGAGGACGAAGGAGAACCATTGTTAAACAGAATCGTGACCGGTGACGAAACCTGGATTAAGTACGTGAACCCTGAGAAAAAAGAACAATCAAAGATGTGGGCACATTCAAATTCGCCTACCAAACCAAGAAAAGCCTCGCAAGATTTTTCTGCCAGAAAACTGATGGCAACGGTGTTTTGGGATGCCAAAGGGGTGTTGTTGGATGAATTCATGGAACGTGGTACGACCATTAATCAAGACGTGTACTGTGAAACAATAAAAAAGTTACGACGGGCTATACAGAACAAACGCCGTGGTATGCTGACTTCCGGTATCGTTTTTTTGCACGATAACGCCCGTCCTCACTCTGCTCGCAGAACAACGGCCCTTCTTGAGTCCTTCAAGTGGGACGTTATCAACCATCCACCTTACAGCCCAGACCTGGCGCCAAGTGATTATCACCTCTTCATGCATTTGAAGAAATGGCTCGGGTCACAGCTTTTTGATGACGACGAAGAGCCCAAAGATGCGGTCACAGGCTGGCTCCAGGCACAAGCGGGTGATTTTTATGCAGAAGGAATTTCAAAGCTTGTGAAGAGATACGATAAGTGCCTCAATCACTATGGAGACTATGTGGAAAAATAGTGCAAAGATGTAGTTGTAAGATGTATATATTAAAATATTTTTATTTAACTTGGTGTATTTTTTTAAATCAACCGGAGGTTACTTTCTGAATGGCCCTCGTACATTTCCCCAGAAAATGATACCGTACTTCAGTATTGAATGTACACGAGCAAAGTATACAGCCCTAACTGTTTCTGCACTAGTACTGTTGCAGAGAATTCTTACCACATAGGTCATTTTTGCTAGTTTTGAATTTAGGGCTGTGATATGAGTGTTCCATTTAAGATTTTCCTGGATATGAATCCCAAGAAATTTAGTTTCATTGACAGAACTAGTGTTTTGGTTATCTATACATATTACAGGTTGTGCCGGATTTTTATTTTGATCAGTGTGGAAATTCATTAGTACAGTTTTTTGGGGATTAACTATTAGCCTGTTTCTGGTAAACCATTCAGACACTCCTTTTGTAATATCTTTTGCAGATGCAGTAAGATTTTCTTCATTATTCCCTTCAATCAATAGACTGGTGTCATCTGCAAACAGTACTGGTTCAGAATCCCTAACGTGTGATGGGAAATCATTAATGTAGACCAAAAAAAGAAAGGGACCTAAAATGGAGCCCTGTGGAACACCATGAGTTAGTCCACATGGTTCTGAAACGTATACCTGGAGTTCATTTCCTTCTGTGTACTTAATTTCAGTTACCTGAGAACGATATTCCAAATATGATTTGCTCCACTGATTTGGCACACCTCTTACACCATACCATTCGAGCTTCCTCAGGAGTATAGAATGATCAATCGCATCAAAAGCTTTTGTTAGGTCCAAGAATAAACCTGAGATATTTCTGTGGTTGTCCACTGCATTTACGACATGGTTTATCAGATTGAAAGTGGCAGTTTCAATTGATCTCTGTGGTCTAAAGCCATGTTGACACCCAGAAATAATATTATTCTTGTCGAAGAATGTAATTAGTTTTGAAAGGAACACTTTTTCAATAATTTTCGAAAACCCTGACAATAGAGACACAGGCCTATAGTTTCCCATACATTGATGATCACCTTTTTTATATAGGGGTATTACTTTTGCCATTTTCAGTTGCTGAGGGAAGACACCACATGATAAGGATGAATTGCATATCTCCAATAAAGGTGAAAGTATTTGTCTTGCTGTTATTTTTATAATATAATCTGGAATATCATCAATACCAGTTGAGTACTTACTCTTCAGTGAATTAATGGTATTTAGGAGCTCTGTTGGGCTTACTGGACTGAGGAACATGGATATATTATTTATTTCAATAGATGAAAGTTCTTTCCATGTTGTATTAGGTGGATTTCCAAATTTTTCCTTCACTAATTTCCCAGCAACAGTTGCATAGTAAGAATTGAAACTATTTGCAACTTCCCTAGGGTCAGTGACATTCTTGCCATCATGTGATATCACAATATTTTTGTGAGTTGTCTTCTTCCCAGTAAGATCCTGCACAGCTTTCCACATGGACTTAGTTTTATTGGATGACTTCATAATATATTTGTCATTTTCCTTAATTTTTGCCTCCTTTATGATGCGTTTCAAAACTAGCTTGTATTTTTTGAAATAATTTATAAATTCTGGACTGCTGTTAGTTTTTGACTGCAGAAAAAGTTCCCGCTTCCTTTTACAAGATACTCTAATGCCTGATGCAATCCAGTTTCTGAATCTATCTGTGCTCTTGGAAATAACTTTCCTTTGTGGAAAAGCTATGTCAAAGTTATGCTTGAATATGTTCAAAAAATGTTCCATCTTTTCATTAGTATTAGAGGTATCATATACTTCTCTCCAAGATTGTTCACTGATTAGGTACTGGAAGCATTCAATATTTTTCCCACTATAAATCCTTTTATGTATAACATTTTCTATACTGGTCGAAGTGTGATTTACAGGTATGGTCAGTAATTGTGAAAGGTGGTCACTATAGCCGGTATCAAAGTTTTCTGATGTACACTTGTCCATGTTTACACATACCTGATCAAGGAGAGTGACACTAGTTTTAGTTACATGTGTTGGAGAGCTAACAGTAAGACAAAGATTGTAGGCTTTTATAATATTTAAAAACGTTTCCCTGTGAGGGCTATGGCTCAGAAAGTCAATATTAAAATCACCACATCACTGTTTTCCCAGTTGTCTTAAGTTTGCCTAAAGCAAGGTCCAATTTATTGAAAAAAAACACTTATGTTGCTAACAGGAGATCTATACACACATAAAATAATAGTGTTTTCAGACATTAACTCTACAGCTGAGATTTCAAAGTCTCTTTCACAACCAAGTTTGCAAACAGATGTTATACTCTTATAATCTACATTTTCTTTTACATATATACAAGTTCCCCCATGTTTTGATTCCATTCTACAAAAGCAGTTTGCAAGGTTAAAATGTAATATTTTTAAGTACTGAAAATACTCATTTTGTAACCAATGCTCACAAAAACATAACACTGAAACATCTTTCCATTCACTATTGAGGAGTATATTTATTTCATCAACTCTGTTTGTTAATGACTGTACATTCTGGTGTACAATCTTCAGTCTATATTTGCAATTTAATTCTGCATCACATTTATTTGTGATACAGTCTACTTCCCTAAAAAATGCCTTTCACCCTTTTTATAAGACATTGCATCTTTCATTATGACCCATTTGTCCAAAGTACTTTGGACTGCTTCTATATTAGGCCTATTGTGATTCCAATTTGCTAGACGACAGATTTCTTCAACCAAAAATTGTTTCCCACTGTGATTTAAATGAAGGCCATGGCTGGTGTGCATGGACCTGTCTAACGTGCTTACATTTATTAAGTTCACGTACAGAAACTTTTTGCATACAGTATCTATCTCTTTGTTTACTCTTTCTATTAACTTATTTACACATGACCAAGGAGGAAGGTCGTATCTGTGTGGTTGATTTACAACAGCTACATTTGTGTTGCCTAATTTGGGTAGCACACTTTCAAGAACAGTGATGAGTTCACTACCTTTATCTCTGGCAACATCATTCGCACCTGCAAAAATTACGATACAGTCTTTTGGGTTAAGGTTTTCACACGATTTTACCACTGTTTTTGTCACTTCTGCAATGCCTGCTCCTGGTTTGACAAAAGCTTGGACACTTGCGTTAGTTTGTGTATCTGCTACCTTTTCTGCTATCTGACGTCCATGATTATCGGCAAAAATCAACACTTTTTGTTCTTTTTTGCACACTTGAGGCCAGTCGACTGATTTTTTAATCACATTTCTTTGTTTAGGATGCGACATGCGCGAAAAATTTACAGTGCACGGCTGTTGTTGTTTGTAATTATTATCTGGACTCATATGTTCCTGATTGACATTGTTTGTGGAATCACGTTTGTCATTATAACTATTTGATGCACTTACTTTATTATTTCCAAGTTTTGTACTGGTTTCCACAGTAGTTCTTCCTTTGATTACATCACTCGTAGCTGATATTTCTTCCAGGTTCAGACCATGCTCTGTTTGTTGAGTTTTACAGCCAAGATGTTGCAGCTGTTTCTCCAATAAGGCTACAGTCCTTTTAAGTTCACTGATTTCACTGTTTTTTGCAGTTAAAACGAGACGAAAATCATCGAATGTTTACATGTCGATGCCACTGAATTTGCATTTGCTACGGTTTTTTCACTAGATTTTGATCTTGTAATGATTTCGTTTGCGTTTTTTGCTTTAACTTCTCAGCAGTAACATTTTCCAGGTCGAACAACGATACTTTTTTTGCACTGAATACATAAAGACTCATTCTTTTTTACGTTTTTCGCGGAACTCGATTTTCGTGAACCTTTTTTCACCGCCATCTTGAAATCTTGATGCTCAGACAGGCATAGTATATCTATTACATTATCAGTTTCAATGTCATCTAAACAAACCAGGAGCTCATCTACTTCATTGTTCAATCCCGGAATATTTTGGTGAAAAATAGAAACATTATTTTTTACTTTACTTTTGTGAGAATCTGCTTTTTTCTTTAATCCACCAATATTTTGTTTAAATATGGTAACATTATTATTTACTTTCCTGTTGTGAGAATTTTGTGAGTTTTGGACCTCTTTAGCACCTGCCTGCCTGAACTTCTCATTGTTACCCTTCCCTTTCCTATTGAGATGTAGGCCATGCCTTGTGAAATCAATAGCCTTGACAGGAACCAATCCAATGTCTGACAGAGTGTCCACCCTACGCAATTGATCCAACTCCATATTTACCCTCCTGACAGAGCGGTTCATCTGGGGCTGATCATGCCGCACGAAAGCAGGCACCAGCCCAACACTGGTATGGGTCGTTGCCGAGGCTATTATCACCAGGTCTCACTCAATGCTGTAGCGCTGATCCCTGTCAATACTGTTTCTCACTCCACCCACTATCATCACATGATCCTGCTATGTGAATCCCTTGCACAAGGAACCTATATCCTCTACCACCCGGCTAAGACTTGCACTTGGCTTGAAAAAGTTTGTGACCTGGTACCTGCCACCTAATTTTTCCTGCAAAATCTGGCCCACACCTCTTCCATGGCTGCTACCTAGCAACAGAACTTTCCTCTTACTTTCTACTTCTTTTGAAACATTTGGTTTCCTAGTGATATTCTGTTGCATCTTAACTACATCTACTTCTACTGGAGCCTCTTCCTTACTTAACTGTGGTAACAATGCAAATCTATTGGTTGTGCCAATTGGGAAACTGTCAGACACTGCCCTCTTTCTGTGGCCCCTGTTCCCAGCTACCACTTCCCACCATGCTTCTCTGAACTTGTGTGTGTGTTAGAGAGGCAGCTAGAACGATCAACAGTATCAAAAAGGAAAACCTATCCTTTATTTCATCAGAGTCTTGCAAGATGAATTAAAAGAAATATGTGAGGAATACAAGATGAATCGTGTAAGTCAGACACTCGTGATTCTCATATTGTATAAGCAGAAAATTTAGTAATTCTGAATCTTCTGCGCAGTAATTGCGAGGCAAAATGGATGTGAAAAGAAACAAAAGTGAAGTGTAGTGTAAGTAGTGATTCGAAGGTACATCAAGTGAGAAGAAAGAAGACAGAAATCTCGTGATAGCCACAGTAAGCGACTAGCCCTAGAATTAATAAAAATAGTTCGATGCACAAAATAAAGGGCATTGTAAAGTCTGGTGCACATTTCGATGATGTAACTGAACATGTCGTAAGTAAGAAATATGAGGAACATGATACAGTTGTGATTTGTGCTGGATCCAACGACATATATTGCAATAGTAAATTATAGTGTTAAAGAATTATCTAAGACTATTTGTTCTTCTTATTAGCACAGATATTACTGTAATTAATTACAGCAACAGACGTAATTTTCCTGAGTGGTCATGTGTGAATAAGAAAATTGACTGAATTAATAATAAACTTAAGAGATTTTATACTAAGCTCTGACGTTAAATCAGTGGATGTAAGCATGTATGATAGGTCATGTTTAACTACCCACAGTCTTCAAATGAAGAGCCAAACAAGCACTCCTAGTAAATGAATACATTAGCCCTCAGTCACACACACTAGTCAAAGAACAAAGGGTGGAACAAAAGTATTAATATGCTTATTACTGTAGACAAGGTTTCTCGTGAGAGCGAAGTTGGTCTGAACAATTCAGCAATGTAGCTGATAGCAAACAAGGCCTGAAACTAATGCACACAAATATTCAGTACCTCAGAAGTAAACTAGACCTTTTACAAGTTTTTGTGACTGAACAACACCCTCCCCCATGTCGTTGTGATTACTGAATATGCTCTTAAAGCTGACGAAATAAAATTTTGTAAATTAGAGGGTTATATTCTAGCTAACAGCTACTGTAGGCAGCGACATAAAGACGGTGGGGGTGGCTATTTTTGTTCAATAGACTTTAATTACTACAAAAATGTCATTCCTGGATAGACATAGCAGTGAAAGAAATCTAAAAATTACTGGAATTATTCTTGAACTGAAGGGAGAGGGTAGTAATTATACAAAAAATTATACACAAAGTAATAGTAATTTATCACCCACGAAATGCAGATATATCACAATTTTTAATACACTCAGCTTAGTAGTTAATTAAGTGGCCCAGTAATCTTACCATACTTCAGGATCTGAATATTATTGCAAACTCCAACAACATGACTAACTTGAAGCTGACAGATATATAGAATTTATGCAACATTGTGAACAAATTAGACACTGATACAAGAGTGGCAGACTACACCTCCAGCAGGAGAGATTATGTCGTAATCAGTAAACTTGCTACAAATGGTGTTAAGAACAGCAATATAGAATTTCACTACTCACACCACAATCGACAGTTTGTTGAGTCCATGGGTATAACACAGCAGAAGTAGCAAATGTTATTGAACACAAACAAATCTTGAACTATCATTGACATTTACCAGTCAGTTGTACACATCAAAAATAACATTGCTAATTACTGCACAAACAGCTCTGTCCATGACCATGCAACAAGTGACAGACTCAACTTACATTCACCAAGAGAAAATGAACAAAACACTCAAAACAGTATTTTCTACCAAGGAATAAAAATGTACAATAAATTACCAAAAGACATTAAAGAAATTGCAAAAATATACTTATTTAAAAAGGCAGCTAAAAAGTACCTGTTATGCAATACATTTTATACATTGAAGGATTACTTAGATGAAACAGAGTAGGGTTTTGGTAAAAAATGTTATACAAATAAATAATAATAATGGTTATAAAACATCCAACATTCCACATAAAACCTTCACACTATATTTTTTTCCTTTTTTTCCTATTCTATAAATACTTACCCCCAAGCTATGCATAGCACAACATCAGCACCTCTTCCTTTCTGAGATCAACACCTCACTTATTATAGAGGGCTGCTGACTCAATATTCCAGGATAGCAAATGGGAAGTTGTGGTACAGAAAACAGCCCAGAGAGAAAATGTGTGTGTGTGTGTGTGTGTGTGTGTGTGTGTGTGTGTGTGTGTGTGTGTGTGTGTGTAATGAGTGAAGTGTTATGAAACAGACTGTTTTTAGTGTGTGCAGTGACTGATAGTGAGATATGAGTGAACAGTGTGACATTAAATTACTTAATAAGTTATTTTAAAGAAATAATGCATACCAGGAGTAAATTTGATGATTGTCTCTAACTAGAAGTCCATAAATGTATGTGTATACGAATTAGCTTATTTTAAATTGATCCAGACTTGTAAATACTTTCAGATGTCCTATATCCTGGTAAAAAGAGATCTACAGATGACTAAAGCTGCTACTACTACTACTACTACTACTACTACTACTATCATAATTCAAACTGCCTCTAACATAAACTATCCCAGGAGGAATGGAACAGTGTTTATATGGTAAAATGCCCAAACAATAAATGAAATGAATTTTATGAAACAGTTTTGAGACTCTAACACATGGAAAGAATCCAAAGTGGAAACTACGTGGTAGTCTGATTAAACTGAAGCAGAATGTTCATGATCTCTTCTTACTTTACAAATCTAAAAAGGATATCATTCTCAAGGAAAAGTATTGCAAAGCCATGAAAATGTTTAAGACATAACTTTCAAATTTCAGAAGAAAGATCTCAATGTTTTTATAATTAAATCTGACAATGTGAGTAAAGCATTTTGGAAGCTCATTTATCTACACCAGAAAGCACCATCAAACGTGAATACAGAAGAAACAAGCATATTGCATGAGGGGAAATTAATAGACGATCCAATAATAATCTGTGACTCTTTAATACATGTTTTGTCACTCTGTGAAGCATCCCAGCTCAATCTATTGACCAAAACATTCAGATAAACATTTGCTCACCCCAAGATATAAACTTCGAATTCAGAACTATAAGTGAACTTGAAATAAGTCGAATAATCAAGACATCAGAGACCGAGCACTCAACTGGCTGTCATGAGATATCTTGTGCTCTAACTAAAAAGGGTCATACAGAATTAGTTTAACTTATTACCTATCTCATTAACTGCTGTATTAGGGAAAACAGCTACCCAGACACATTAAAAATGTCCTTACTTAAAACAGTATATAAGAAAGGATCCAAAAAATATGCTGAAAACTTTAAGCCAGTTTCATTAATCTCTATATTTAGCAAAATCTATGAATATTTTTTGCTTTCACAAGTCAGTGACAATTTCACAAAAAATAGTCAACTTACAGAAACACAATATGATTTCAGGAAAAACCACAGCAACCTGTGACTTTTACATAATGGATGTAGTGTACTACACAAAGGAATTGGCAACAGGCATATTCCTTGATTTATTTAAACGTTCCCTATTAATAAAGAAACTTGAGGCATGTAGCTTAAAAGTTTCAGCAATACTACTGCTGACCTTCTATCTGTCAAACCAGAAGCAGTGCACAAAACTAATCTATCAAATTAATGATCACGCTGTAACCTCTCAGTCTTGTAGTGAAACAAGAAGTCCCTCAGGGGTCAATTCTTGGCCCCTCTCTTCTTAGTGTATGTGAACAATATCACCCAGCCACAAATCTCCGAAAGGCTGAGGGATGCAGATGAAAGATCTTTGTTGTTTTTTGGCAAAAACACCTGTGAACTTACATCTTCTGCAGCAGATGGAGTAATAAACAAAATTAATTACTTTCGTGATCAAGATCTAAATGTAAATATTAACAAATCGCAATATCATTTAAGATTGTTAACTCTTACCACACCTCTGTAAACCATATATGTAGAACTGAACCAACTGATGCCACTAGCAGCAAATTCTTAGGCCTAAACTTAGATTAAGTGTTGCAATGATCAAATCATATTAAATTTCTATGTGGTAAAATTATCAGTGGATTGTATCTACGCAGTCACCTAGCAAAAATAGTTACAAACTCTACTAACAAAACTGTTTAGTATGGAACAATATATCCTTTACTAAGCTCTTCCCAACCAAGATCGCCGTCGAGTTAGAGCACAGGTATTTTCTTTGTCCACTAAAAGAACTTATTTAAGAGGAAATAGTGTCGAATTTAAATTTTCTTTGTTTTTTATACTTCCTATAGTGTCCGTTCTTGTCACACAACTGAATATTAGCATCCCATCAGCGCTTGTTCTTGAAAAAAAATTTGTTCTTTAGCTGAAGCCCCGATAATCGCAACATAAACCAAAAAATTTTGTGTGACGTAAAACTCGTTTAAAAAAAGACTGCTACTAGTTTCATTAGCGTCTATTGTCGCAATAAAAGTGTAATTAGACGTTTCTAAATCGTATTTAAGTAATACATCTAGTACTGTTTACTAGTTAGATAGACGTGATCTAGGCCTAAATTTTCTGAGTTATAAACGTTTGAAAACCTGACCAAACACGCCTGATAACGTAAATTCTCCAAAAGCAAATTAACTACAAATACATTCTTCTGCCATTGTATCTGTAAATCAGTAAAAAAAAAAAAAAAAACCACCGCACATAAGACGTTTGTGTCGTTTTTTGTTTACAAACAGCCAATTTCGAGTCCTTAACAAATTTAAAACATTCTTTAAACTTAATTAGTCTTCCGAAACTGACCATGAGTGAGAAAGGTGGGAGCTGTTATAGGGTAGTGAGTAGAGGGATTTGTTGCCAATATTGTAGGAAATATTTTCACTGGAAGGGATGAAGTGGGGAGAATGTTGGGAGAATAGAAGAGGCTCTCTCCTGAAACTGCGAAGTATGCAGTAGGAACATTTTGATTGGGACCAGGAAAGGATAACCTGTCCCCTTCAGGCACAGTTGGAGGAAGCAAGGAAGGAACTCAGAAGGATCAAGGGAGGTAGGGGGAAGGAGGATGGTTGGGAGCTGGCAGCTGGTAGGAGGATAGGAAGAAAGATACCGGTAACGCAATCTGACAGTTTTATCATCAACACCAAAAACAGGTGTCTACCACTGCCAGAGTTAAGTGGAGAAGAGCCTCAGGTAGAACGAGGAGCAGGAAATGTGCAGCACACTTCAAGAGGGCCAAGAAGCCTAGGAATGTATAAAGTGTTAGGAAGAAGAAAGTGCTGCTGATAGGTAGTAGACATGAGCGAGGTGTAGGCCCTCAGTTACATGAAAGTTTAGGGGCAGCGTACCAGGCCACCAGTATCTTCAAGCCAAATGCAGGGCTAAGTCATGTGATAGAGCACCTAGGGTCTTTATGTAAGGACTTTACAAAAGAGGACCATGTAGTGATAGTGGGTGGGGCGGGAAACAGTTTGGACAGGGATGGGGCATATGACATAGGTGGTGACCTGGACAAGATAGCTTCCCTGACTCATGGCACCAACGTACACTTTGTTGAACTGTTCCGGCGTCATGATCGACCACAACATGATGGAGCTATGAGGCGAATCAAAGTGGGGTTAGGGATGGCTCTGAGGACAGCCAGCTTTCCTCATGTTTCTCTGGTGCCCGTTGGGACAGTCAACAGATGGGGTTTCACTAGGTATGGCCTACACCTAGACAGGGATGGGAAGAGAAGATTGGTACAGCTGATTCATGAAAGTATAGGGGGTGGATCTTGGGCTACACATGGTCAAATATCTGTTGTCATATGTAGGAAAAGGAGGTCCTTTTTAGAATAAATCCAGACAACAGGTTCCCCTGCTCAAAGAGTATCTCCAGCACTTTAGAAAATACTGAAACAAGCACTCACAAGGCAGATTTTAACACCTCAAATATCACATATATCAGATGTCACAAAGAAAAATAAACCACTGGAAGGAGTAACATGGGTCATTTTACAGACTTAACAATCCTCCATCAAAACATGCAATCAGTAAAAAATAAAATAAAACTATTAGAAGTTGAGCTCCAATCTTTTAACTGCACAGTAGTTTGTACTACTGAGCACTGGTGTGGAGTCACAGAAATCCAACATGTAGTGTTATCATTGTACGAAAAGGCAAACTTTTACTGCAGAACTAGATCAAGGGGTGGAAGATCATGCATTTATATCAGAAAAGGAACACAGTTCAAATCAAGTCATGACCTCAGTACCGTAAATGAAGACAAAAACTTCGAAATATCAGCTATTGAATTAACAGGGTTTGATATCACCAAGAAATTGAACATTTTGTGGGTGTATAGATCTCCCAGTGGTAGTGTCGACACTTTTTTCAATAAGTTAACAGAAGTTCTAGATAAAGTCTCAAGTACAAAGGTCAACATAATACTGTGAGGGGACCTTAACATCAACACTAACATCATAAATGAATCCAGCAGCACTTTCATAAAAATCCTCCAAAGTTTTGGCATGTCCCTATTGGTCAATAGTGCAACAAGGGTTATCACACTGACTTCATCAGTAATTGACCATGTGGCCACAAATATGGACAGGCAAAAATGTGATGTACCTGTAAAATATCTCAGATTATCATACCATCTCTGTCAATCAACAACAGTAAAATCAGGCATTGAATCATTCCCTAAACTACAAGCCTACAAACAACATCTATCAGAAACAAAAATAAAAGATTTTTCAAAGCAACTAGAAAAACAAAGCTGAGATGAGGTGTATAAGGAAACCAATGTGAATATGAAATTCTCTAAATTTTCCATATTGTTTAAATTGAACTTTGAAAAGGCATTTCCAGAAGTATGCATGTCTGTATCAACATCCCACCAAAACAGATGGATAACAGCAGGTATTAAAAAGTCCTCCCAAACACTTAAACGCCTCAATTCCATGAAAAAGATTCACAATGATCCAGAATTCTTAAATTTCTATCATAGATACATAAAGATCTATAGAAAGGTGCTGATTGCTGCAAAAAAGTCATTTAATGACAAAATAATATATAATACAGAGAATAAAAACAAAGCAGTCTGGGATGTTATAAAAAAGGAAACGAGGAGAGGCAAACAAACGCAGAATAACACACTGCTAAGGAAGAGAGATAAAGTTATAAATGATCCACAGCACTTAGCAAACTATGTAAACGATCATTTTTCAAGTATTGCAGAGAAGTTACAGCAAAAATTCTCCCAAACAAACATAACACCTGTAAATAATGTTGCACTAAATACAATGTTTTACTTCCAACCACAGAGAATGAAGTCAGTAAAGCAATTCAAAAACTAAAAAATAAAAATTCAGTAGATTTAGTTGAAGAACCAATGTGTGTACTAAAAAAATGCATAGGGATTACACAAGGCCCCTTAACAAATATAATAAATGAATCCTTCACATCAGGGACATTTCCAGAGCAGTTAAAACAGGCAAGAGTTGTACCTTTGCTTAAGAAAGGTTATGCAGAAGACATAGAAAATTACCGGCCCATTTCTCTGCTGTCAGTATTCTCAAAAGTAACATAAGCAGTTATGAAAGACAGATTAATGAATTACCTGAGTAAATACAATCTTCTAAGCGAATCACAATTTGGTTTCTGAACTGTCAAATATACAGAGTCAGAACCACTCCATCTACAGACCACAAGTGGCCCATCGGGACCCTCCAACCGTCGTGCCATCCTCAGGGGAGGATATGGATGGGAGGGGCGTGCGGTCAGCACACCACTCTCCCAGTCATAATAATGGTATTCTTTACTGAAACTGCTACTATTCAGTCAAGTAGCTCCTCAAGTGGCATCACGAGGCTGAATTCACCCCGAAAAATGGCAACAGCACATGGGGGCCTGGATGGTCACCCATCCAAGTGCCGACCACCCCCGACAGCGCTTAACTCCAGTGATCTAATGGGAACCAGTGTATCCACTGCGACAAGGCCGTTGCCTGTCAGCCATAGTAAACTTCACAAAAGCTGTACTTGATGCTCTTGTTAAACATGAGTGTGTTACAGGCATAGTTTTGGATCTTTCTAAGTTGTTTGATACCATCGACTACAAGATTCTATTAAATAAATTAGAAGCATCAGGAATAAGAGGGGTAGGTAATGACTGGTTTCGATCATACCTAACAGATAGGGTACAAGGAGTAGAGATAACACATACAACAAATTGATCTAAACATTTAGTAAAACACTTATCTGAACAAAAATGCATTAATATAGGGGTTCCATAAGGTAGAATATTAGGACCAATAGTGTTCCTGATATACATCAATGAATTTCCCAGTAGTGTTACTCATGGTGAAAAAATCCTCTTCGCTGATGACAACAATATTATAGTCACTGAAAAAACCAGAGAATTCCTTGCCAAGAAAGCAAATGAAACTCTCAAGGAAGTTCATGATTGGTCAGTAGGTAATAAAGGACATTGAACATAAAGAAAACTAATGCTTTGAATTTCAGTTTGAAGAGGAAAAATGACAATGTTAAATTAAATGTGGATGGCACCTCTATAGATTGTGTAACAAATGCAAAATTTCTGGGAATGAATATTGATTCTCAGTTGAAGTGGTGTGAACACACAAAGGTAGTTGCCAACTGAATGTCATCATCATGTTACGCCCTTAGAATCCTATCATCAGTATGTAACATGCAGGGTCTTTTAGTTACATATTATTAATATGTACACTCAATTCTTAGCTATGGCATTCTCTTTTGGGGAACAAATGCACAAAATAAGAATACAGATTTCAAACTCCAGGAAAGAGCCATAAGAATAATAACCAAAAATACTAGTTGAGCTCATTGTAAAGATCTGTTCAGAACACTGGGGAGTTTAACTGCTCCATGTGAATACATTTAACAGTCAGTTGTACACATTAAAGATAACATTGCTAATTACTGCACAAACAGCTATGTCCATGACCATGTAACAAGAGATAGACTCAACTTACATTAACCAAGAAAAAATAACATAAAACTCAAAACAGTATTTTCTACCAAGGAATAAAACTGTACAATAAATTACCAAATTGCAAAAATGTACTTATTTAAAATGGCAGCTGAAAAGTACCTGTTATGCAATATATTTTATATATCGAAGGATTACTTAGATAAAACAGAGTAGGGGTTTGATAAAAAAATGCTGTACAAATAAATAATAATAATAATAATAATGATGATTATAAAACATCCAACATTCCACATAACACCTTTACTTTATGTTTTTTTTCCCTTCTTTTTTCCTTCCTAGAAATACTACCCACAAGCTAACCATCACACAATACTAACACCTCTTCCTCTTTCTGAGCTCAACATCTCACTCATTATGGAGGGATGCTGACTGTGTGTATAGTGTGTGCAGTGACTGATAGTGAGTAATGAGTGAAAAATCTGACATTACATTATTTAATAAGTTATTTGTAAAAAAGTATTGTATACGAGGAGTAAATTTAACGATTGTCTCTAACTAGAAGTCTGTAAATATATGTGTATACGAATTAGCTTATTTTAAATTGATCTAAATTTGTAAAAAAATAGATCTACAGATGAATGAAGCTACTACTACTACTACTACTACTACTACTACTACCACTACATGATACTGGATGATGAGGCTGCACTGCAGATACACATCTCAACAGACTAATGTTGTAGGAGAAGAAGGCAATTACAATTACGCATGTCTTAAGTCATCATGATTAATGTAGAGAGGTTTTTGTGCGACACAAGTAATACACACACTACTGGCCATTAAAATTGCTACACCACGAAGATGACGTGTTTAACCGACAGGAAGACGATGCTGTGACATGCAAATGATTAGCTTTTCAGAGCATTCACACATGGTTGGCGCCGGTGGTGACACCTACAACGTGCTGACATGAGAAAAGTTTCCAACCGATTTCTCATACACAAACAGCATTTGATCGGCGTTGCCTGGTGAAACGTTTTTCTGATGCCTCGTGTAAGGAGAAGAAATGCGTACCATCACGTTTCCGACTCTGATAAAGGTCCGATTGAGACATATAGCGATTGTGGTTTATCGTATCGCGACATTGCCGCTCGCGTCGGTCAAGATCCAATGACTGTTAGCAAAATATGGAATCGGTGGGTTCAGGAGGGTAATACGGAACGCCGTGCTGGATCCCAACGGCCTCGTATCAGTAGGAGTCGAGACGACAGGCATCTTATCCGAATGGCTGTAGCGGATCGTGCAGACACGTCTTGATCCCTGAGTCAACAGATAGGGACGTTTGCAAGACAACAATCGTCTGCACGAAAAGTTCGACGACGTTTGCAGCAGCATGGACTATCAGCTCGGACACTATGGCTGCAGTTACCCTTGACACTGCATCACAGACAGGAGCGCCTGCGATAATGCACTCATCGACAAACCTGGGTGCATGAATGGCAAAACGTCATTTTTTCGGATGAATCCAGGTTCTGTTTACTGCATCATGATGGTCGCATCTGCGTTTGGCAACATCGCGGTGAACGCAAATTAGAAGCATGTATTTGTCATCGCCATACTGGCGTATCACTGGGTGTGATGGCATGGGGTGCCATTGGTTACACGTCTCGGTCACCTCTTGTTCGGATTGACGTTTTAACAGTGGATGTTACATTTCAGATGTGTTACGGCCCATGGCTCTACCCTTCATTCGATCCCTGCGAAACCCTACATTTCAGCAGGATAATGCATGACTACATGTTGCAGGTCCTGTACGGGCCTTTCTGGATACAGAAAATGTTTGACTGCTGCCCTGGCCAGCACATTCTCCAGATCTCTCTCCAATTGAAAACGTCTGGTCAATGGTGGCCGAGCAACTGGCTCGTCACAATACACCAGTCACTACTCATTATGAACTGTGGTACCGTGTTGAAGCTGCATGGGCAGGTGTTCCTGTACATGCCATCCACGCTCTGTTTGACTCAATGCCCAGACGTATCAAGGCCATTATTACAGCCAGAGGTGATTGTTCTGGGTGCTGATTTCACAGGATCTATGCACCCAAAGTGCGTGAAATTGTAATCACATGTCAGTTCTAGTGTAATATATTTGTCCAATGAATTCCCGTTTATCATCTGCATTTCTTCTTGGTGTAGTAATTTTAATGGGCAGTAGTGTAGTACATTCTTGGTATATATTTAAAGTATTTTTATTTTTTTAACGTCGTCAAAACATGCTAGAAAATGCAATGACATATATGACCACAATACTAGAAATAGAAATAATTATAATAGGCAAAGAACTAATCAAAAATAAGTGACTGCACTCCTTACATCAATGGTTAAATCTGGATTAATAAATTGTCAAAAAACTTATGCGCACTTGATGGAAATATCTTGAAATAGAAAATTAGGTTATTCTTGGCAAAAAAAATTTATACTCACTTTCTGAATTTTCAGTTGAAAACATGTGACATTACAGTTTTTATTACAAATTAAACATATTTTAATTGTCCACCTACTTTTGTGGCTTATTCTTTTTTATGCTTGTATTACAGTTTTGTTAATTTATATCAACTATCTATTTTATTGGCATTTTAAAAGAAATTCTGAAAATGATGTAAAACAACACTGATGTTTGCAATCTATACAATCTATACAAAAAATAAATAAATAAAAATAAAAGTATTGCTAAATCTTTGTAACTTCATACTGTTGCCTGGAATCGCAATATCGCTGTAAGACGGTCGTGTGCCGAAATTACTCTCCTCATACAAGTATTTCAGCGTGTGATATGGGGAGTCCATTCTAAAATAATTTCGCCAATCGTCAGGTTTTGCATTTAGCTTGCGAAGCACATTATTTTATGAAAAGCGATTAAGTAGCTTCTTAAAGACGTTTTGGCTGAGATTATTTTATGCTTATAGGAGTTTCTCCCACAACGAACATGAAAACAGAACCCTGTATTATCTCTCATATTAACTAATAATCTCCTCTTTGTGAAAGCGAACATTGAAACAAACCAATAAACCTGGAATGTGTTTGCTATACTGTACCTGCTAGAAGTGAGGACATTCGAGATATCGAGTGGTAAACACAAATAATATCTACGGCAGAGATTATGGTAGCCGTTGCTGCGGACATTTTCTTGACTTCTAGTAGATGTATCTGTAAGTGCGAAAGCTGTGAGTATTAAAATTGGGTTTCATTCTTCAGTTGCATGAATTTTTTACAGTTTTATATGTTTTATTACTTGCTTACCTTTACGCTAAGTTTGTTAAGCCTTCCCGTTTTATGTGTACCAATCGGCTATGATGTAATGAGATTTTACGACTTGCTTATCGTTACGCCATATTTATTAATTCTTTCCGTGATATATGTAACAGTTATTTGTGTTTTAATGAGGCCGTGCTTCAAATAATTATTTGATGTTTCGTAGTCGAAGAAAATGAGGCTAGCAGGGAGTGTGCAAATAACCGACTACTTGGAAAATACCTTGCTTCAAAACTACGATTCAGTGGTGTCTCTCCATTCTGCTCATGGCGAAGACTTTTTGTCAGTAGTGAATCCGCACCTCAAACCCGGCGTGAGATACAAGGTACTGGGCTGTTACCATAAGTTAGTTATGTTTCACGAAAGGCTACCATTTCATGATATCTTATTTTCAAATGTGTACTGCTTTACATTCTCTCATTTGCAGTGAATTTACAGAGTCGTATTTAGTTGTTCGTACGTAACATATAGCATATTGGGCGCGTTATTTGGTACGATGTTCATGCAAAACTTCTATCTTTTGTGCAAGTGCATCGTAATGTTTCAGTGATCTTAACGTGCTGACAACAAAATGTATTTTGTGAAGATGTCGAAAATTGTGTATAGTCAGTCATTCAGCTACACCAACTAAAGCATTTCACCCTGAAAGTGCGATCTGTACACTATGCCACACTATGATCACGTTAACAGATATTTTAATGAAGCTGACTATGATGATAACTTAATGTTAATAAACTGTAACTTTAATTCTTTTATTTAAATGAATATCTGATAGATATCTAAAACTACGATAATGTTTTTATGTAATAGAGGCCTAGAAAATCTCGTCTTAGTTACATGTTGTTTCCAGTAATCTCTGTTGCACATATCACCACTTATGTCCAAGGGCGTACCCACGATCTGAACTGGGTGGGGGGGGGGGGGGGGGGGGGAGAGGGCATACTAGTCTCAGGAAACAAGGACTCAAGACAACATATAGCACTTCTTATTAAATAAAACAGTAAACCAGTGAAAAACTGCTTTTAATAAACATTTTAAATACGAGAATGCACTTGTACAATCCGAGAAAACATGCAGCATTTCTTATTAAATAAAACAGTAAACTAGTAAAAAACTGCGAATATCTTCTACGGGGGGGGGGGGGGGGGCAGCAGCAGCTTATGTCACTGCCATAGTTGCATTGCTTGGAGTTCATTCTCTCTTCCAGGAACTGTAAGCTGCATTTATGCAAGTTAAATCTGAGTTGTAAATTCTATGAAGTTTTATTTTTTTGTGCTGTGTAGAAGACTCTATAGCTGCATGGTTATGTTTTGCTCTCTTGTGTTATTTTAAAGATCAAGATACTGGTGTTTGTAATAAGTCACATTGTTAAGTGGGCCTAATAATCTATCTTCGTATTGCATTCTTACTGGCATGTCCATATCTGTTGGTGCTAATTGTTGACCATTATCACAGGCTGTGTGCGACACTGTTTATAAAATAGTTATTACTTTTGAACACACAGAAGTGTTGTTCTGCATGTATAGTATTAGCTGTAACACATAATGTATAGTTAACAACAACAACAACTGTTACATAATTGTGCATTTTTACAGCTGCATTTACTAAATACATACCGGTACTTGAAATTTCCAGGATATTGGGTAATAGTCTGAATAGTATACCTTTTCCTGGCTATGTAGCTATATATTTATGGATGTGCACAGTCATTGCTAAAGTTTGTTCTGGTTAGAATATGGTCTTTGTCTAATGTGTTGAAGTCTTGTGCTGATCTGATAACCTCCCTCCTCCCTTAAATTACTTTTGGTGTTAGCCATTGAATCAAAGTGTGTTTCATGAAAGACAAAATTATATTGTAGTGATATCCATAGCGAAAACTAGGCACCAGCAAGTGTATAATATGTCATCAAAGTCTGCCGACAATGTTCTTTCATTTGTTTTTCTTTGCAAGGAGGTGGTCTATAATAGCTTACAGCTGAGTTTTGGTTTGTAAGCTGTATCACTTCTAGTAGTTGTTTTCATAAGGTTGGATGCAGAAGTTACCTGTGGTGATTTACTAACCACAGTGGTATTAAGGATTTATTTTGTAATTAACATGTTTTTCTTCTGTTTGATGTTTGAATTACAGAGTGACAAACTATTAGCCTCTCTGGAATCTGAAATAGTTGTGAGCTATAACGTGAGAACATATTTAAGTATAATTATATTTTGTGACTTCTCTTTCATTTGAGAACTGGTGGTAGAAACCAAAACTGTAGCAGAGACATAATTAATGTTGTTTTCAGTACTCCAAGGAGACAATTTGTTGGACTTCCTGGAAAGCTAAATGGCATTTGGTCATTATAATAATATGAGAGTTTTAAGTGCACATCCATAAAATGTATTTTATATTGTTTGCCTTTCATGTAATCTGTTTTATTACCAACTGACAAGACTTTGAAGAGACAGTATTTGTTATTATGTGAATTCAGTAACCGTAAATAAAACTTTACTCATCAAAAGAAGAGGTTTTTGAATAGGAAAAGCACATAAGTTCTATTACATACTTTATTTTGAATTGTGGACCCCACATTCCAAATAGATAGAAGTTGGAAATCTTCATGACAGTTTTGTATCTATTCATTGCCATTGGAAGATATCAAGCAACACTGTGTTTATCAGAATTGTAGTACTCATCGATTAATGCTATTTCACTTTTGTGATACACAGTTCTGTAGTAGCAAGTATTGTGATTGAAAATGTCACTACGTAAGGTGAATGAAGTTACAGATTCATTTACACCAAACAATTAAGTGCCTGATAGCTTTGTGTCACTTCAGATTTCATAAACTATTTCAGTCTACCTATAACTCGTGTTTTCATTAACTGTTGGGCTGATTAACAATTTACCCATAATGTGTTTTCATTTTGCTTATCCAGTAACAAGTCCTGACAGTGTTCAGGACTCAACACATATGAAATGTGATCTAGATTACCTTTAGCATATGGACATTGTTCAACACTGTAGCAGTTTTTACTGAGTAAGCAGATTGAGCAGATATGATGGGCATTCTATAGGCTGTTATACACTGATGTTGAATGTTTTACTGTGCTGAAGACAATGATTAGATAAAAATTATATCTGCTTTTAAATACATATGAACTTTACAAATTCTAGACTGACCACTGGAAAGTGATATGGAGTATCACTTGAAAGAGTTGGTTATCAGAGTGCAAGATGGTCAGGAGTTATTTTTCTTTGTCTGTATCTACCTTTTGAATATAGCAGTTGTGTTGGTGAAGTATTGACTCTTATGAACGTTTTAGCTGTGTAGCAAAAGTTATTGAGTTTTACTATTATCTTACATCTTTTTAATTTTCAGTTGTAGATATTCCACAGAAACAACACTGATATTTTGTCATAATTTTAGAGTTTGATTGATAATTGACAAGCTTCTGCAAGATGTGGTCAAATATCCATCAGCTTTCAGTCTCATAAACTATTTTTAAAACTATGATAGAATGGTATGAATATAATTTGTGTTCATTTATGACTGATAATCCTGTTTAGTTTGTAATGACAGTGAAAATCTGAGACAAGGATGAAGGTATGCTTAGAAAACTTTATTGCTGAAGCAATTTCTGACAAAAGCTGGAAATACAGGTTCAAGTCATGACCTGTTGCAAATTTTAAGTTGTCGTGATATGTTTATTAAATTTCAGATTCGACAATTATGAATGATTTGCACTGTTGTAATTTCCTTTTACTGCAGCTTCATTGACTTCATCCCCATCAATCAATTTATTTCATTTCAAATATATCCCTTATAGCAGGGAAATTAGTGGCCATCTACTGTCTTTGATCTGCCAGTGATGCTATTCTCACATACCCTGTAGGAGAACCTCTGGTATTAGTGTTAAGAAATCACAAACAGAAACTTCAGTGACAGTGAATCACTGATTCTGTCCTGGAGGCATACACAAGTAACCATAATGGTTAACACAACTCCTCACAAATAACAGGAAATCCAGGTTTGGGCCCCAGTCTGGCACAACATTTCAAATGTCGTGATACGTATTCGTTGCATTACAGGTCTGGTGTTTCAGAACGGACTGCACTAACATAATTTCATATCATTGCACTGTTGTTGATTTCTTTCTCATTCACCTGTTTATATTCATTTCAGCGCATTTAGTTTATTTCAGGAAAATAATACTGTAACCAATGAAGGATCAAGCCCAACTTTTCAGTTTCTTGTCTGATATTTACACGCTTAAGCACTGAGCCAGTGCAATGAAAAAATTTGTCACTGCATATATAGGTAGCCATGCTGTTTGATAAAGAAAAGTTTATACATTAATTGCAACTAACAACACACAGCTTGATGTGAGAACTGCTTGAATCATGAGGGGAAGAAACCATAAAAAAATAATCGCATTTGTGATTTAAATAAGTGGGAGTTGTGTGAAAATAATAAATGGACTTTAGGGAAACATATGAACAGCTAAGCAATATCATAATTGAAATGACAGGATAGTTTGGCAACCAAACAAATTTATGAGGAACAGGTAATCTATTTTGCTGAGCTTGCATTTATTGCCTACCCTCACATAATGTCTTTGGAAGGCATACTGCCAGATCCTAAAACGCATGATGCCTTTAGGAACTGCTCTGTTCCTCAAAACAAGAGGCAATTAAAGGCATACTTAGGCCTAGTGTCATTTTTCAAGAAATTCATTCCCTAACCAAATTATGAACACTGATGCTTTACTCAGTCTTCTCTGGAAAAACAGTGTCAAATTGATTTTGAAAACATCATGTAAGCCTTGTTGAATGTTAATATTTTATCTCAATCAGACATGAAGAAAGATTTTTGTTTATGCACCAACATGCCAACTCACAGTCTGGGTGCATGCCTTTTCCAATGGTAGAAGAAGAGGGAAATCTCAACCCTAAAGTAATTAGCTACACTGAAAATTAACTGACCTATATGTTTCTTTTAAAAAATCAAAATTTATTAAATTTTCTTTGTATTCACATATATATATAAGGCTCTGTGAGCATATTTCTTTTCCCTGGTGAATTTTTGAACAGAGTATTAAACATCTGGTAGACTAATAATTACTTAATAATTACTGGCAGTGTTGTATAGACAGCATTTGTTTAGAAGACGAATTATACATATTTACATAACTTGTTCACTGATTGATGCTTTTTAGCAAAAATAATTGTTTTGATTGCATGTTTCCTGATCAAACATCATTAAAGAAAATTGATTTTCAAAATGAAATTACAGCCACATAAATATAGAGAAGACAACAACTGATTAGATGACAACAGACATAGATACAGTGAAAAGTTAGTGTAAATGCTAGTGTTTGGAACCAGATAGTCCTGCATCACCCAGAAGTAGGAAAGTGGGTAGAGATAATAGGACTATTCATGAGTCAAGAAGATAAAATATCCAGGACATTGTACCATAGGAGTTACAGCAGTTTAAGATGAGACAATTTTTCATTCTATAATTTATCATACGAACTTAACATTATTGTGTCACCTGGTCCTCGTGTCGTGTAGGAAAGTTATGGTATATGGAATATCTGAGGTGTTCACAGAAATGTGCCCAAGGAATGAAGTTTGATGAAGGGGGGTGGGGGGAGCAGTTTGCGAAATACATCCGGTATGGTGTATTTTGAGATGTGTCATGCTCAAAGAACTGAATTTTACTGGTTTTGTGAAAAACTTGTTGGATCCCAAGAAGTGATAGTTATCCATTCAGTATCTTTTGTAAGTAGTTTATATTGATACTTTCATTGAAAATATTATTTCATTGGTCTATACAAAGCAAATATTTTACAATATTATTGTTATTATGGATACCATCATTTTGAGTTAATGATCTGAAATCATAATGTACAATAATAATTAAATTTTACTGGATATGCATAAAACCTATTGGATCTCAAAAACTGATAGCTATCCTTTCAATAATTTTTGAAAGTAGTTTACCTCAAAACCTACGTTGAAAATATTAAATCATTGGTGTATACAGAGTATATACACTCCTGGAAATTGAAATAAGAACACCGTGAATTCATTGTCCCAGGAAGGGGAAACTTTATTGACACATTCCTGGGGTCAGATACATCACATGATCACACTGACAGAACCACAGGCACATAGACACAGGCAACAGAGCATGCACAATGTCAGCACTAGTACAGTGTATATCCACCTTTCGCAGTAATGCAGGCTGCTATTCTCCCATGGAGACGATCGTAGAGATGCTGGATGTAGTCTTGTGGAACGGCTTGCCATGCCATTTCCACCTGGCGCCTCAGTTGGACCAGCGTTCGTGCTGGACGTGCAGACCGCGTGAGACGACGCTTCATCCAGTCCCAAACATGCTCAATGGGGGACAGATCCGGAGATCTTGCTGGCCAGAGTAGTTGACTTACACCTTCTAGAGCACGTTGGGTGGCACGGGATACATGCGGATGTGCATTGTCCTGTTGGAACAGCAAGTTCCCTTGCTGGTCTAGGAATGGTAGAACGATGGGTTCGATGACGGTTTGGATGTACCGTGCACTATTCAGTGTCCCCTCGACGATCACCAGTGGTGTACGGCCAGTGTAGGAGATCGCTCCCCACACCATGATGCCGGGTGTTGGCCCTGTGTGCCTCGGTCGTATGCAGTCCTGATTGTGGCGCTCACCTGCACGGCGCCAAACACGCATACGACCATCATTGGCACCAAGGCAGAAGCGACTCTCATCGCTGAAGACGACACGTCTCCATTCGTCCCTCCATTCACGCCTGTCGCGACACCACTGGAGGCGGGCTGCACGATGTTGGGGCGTGAGCGGAAGACGGCCTAACGGTGTGCGGGACCGTAGCCCAGCTTCATGGAGACGGTTGCGAATGGTCCTCGCCGATACCCCAGGAGCAACAGTGTCCCTAATTTGCTGGGAAGTGGCGGTGCAGTCCCCTACGGCACTGCGTAGCATCCTACGGTCTTGGCATGCATCCGTGCGTGGCTGCGGTCCGGTCCCAGGTCGACGGGCACGTGCACCTTCCGCCGACCACTGGCGACAACATCGATGTACTGTGGAGACCTCACACCCCACGTGTTGAGCAATTCGGCGGTACGTCCACCCGGCCTCCCGCATGCCCACTATACGCCCTCGCTCAAAGTCCGTCAACTGCACATACGGTTCACGTCCACGCTGTCGCGGCATGCTACCAGTGTTAAAGACTGCGATGGAGCTCCGTATGCCACGGCAAACTGGCTGACACTGACGGCGGCGGTGCATAAATGCTGCGCAGCTAGCGCCATTCGACGGCCATCACCGCGGTTCCTGGTGTGTCCGCTGTGCCGTGCGTGTGATCATTGCTTGTACAGCCCTCTCGCAGTGTCCGGAGCAAGTATGGTGGGTCTGACACACCGGTGTCAATGTGTTCTTTTTTCCATTTCCAGGAGTGTATTTTATATTATTACTATGATTATGGATACCAACATTTTGAGTTAATGATCTGAAAAGGTATCATATCATTAATTAACTCCAGCATGTAACCAGCAGTGTGTTTCAGCTCGCAACATATTAGTAGTTGCCAATTCCTGGAGAGGACATCTTTTTGATATGGATACATTCTGCAAGGTCTTTTATGATCCATGTGCATGTCACACTGAATGTAATGTCAATGAGATGCCACAGGTCTTGTTTGCGTTGTGTAAAATATAAACTGCTGTTGTGGTTAAGTTGTGCAGCAAAAAGGGTGCAGTCCATGTGGAATTCATAAGTGGTTATCAGTAAAGAATGCTATTGCATTGTGTTGGGGTGAAGAAACAGAACTGCCATTGGACTCCACATGCCAATATAGTGGACTGATCTTTTCCTGTGGTTTGATTAGAATTGTATGAGGAAGAGGTTGGGGACAATATCTTGACACTATTCAGTAAAAGTTCACATTGCCTTGACTCCAGGACAGCGTTCAAACCACTGTCACCCCAAAGAAGTGGCTTAATTTTGCATGAACACTGTGACTACCAAATAAACTTAAGTTGCAGAGTGTTTCATGTTCAGCAATGCTATATTTGTGGTCTCTAGGAAAACAGACAATCATTTCTAAAAAAATATGACATTTCTACTACGAGTAAAATGTTTGTGTCACAGATTCCAGGGGGAAGGGGATGTCTGTGTCAAGTAACTCCGCTTGCCTTTCTTTGTGGCTGCACCTGAAAAGTAACAAGAGGCTGCTGTAGAAGAAAAAGTTTTCACTTTTCTTACATTAAGTGAGAATCACAAACATGATGCATAGTAATTGTTTGAGTAGGCTATTACATGAAGTACAAAAGGTTCTGGTTTCTTGATCTGTGAATTTACTTGTCCACTTTCATCTCCTGGAGTTAAGAAATTAGTGCATGTCCTTATATTTTAAGATTAATGTTCTAAATGGATTGAAAGTCTTGCTGTGAAATGTGACTGGCTTATCACATGTTTCTGCATATCTTTCTTGCTGCATGATCTTGGAAAAACTCAGGCCTGCTATACAGCATTTTAATTTAGCTATTTTGCGCTACTGTATGATAGCAGAACATTACACCACTGTTATTTATGTGGACATGAGAGTAAATCATGAAACAACATTATGTTGTTGTGAATAATATAATGAAATATTTTTTTAAAAGAACTCATAACTACCTAATTAGCTATACTTCTTATTGAATCTGTCTGTGGAACAAATGTTTCAGTGTTCCTGTACATATTTACAATTGCAGCATTTGACTTGTTGTTTGATTGAAAGATTCTTGTCTCATATCTTTCTCTGATTTCTTTTCTGTACTTCTGCTTCTCACTATCCTCACTGATTATGGATTTGGAGCAAGAATATAACTGGGTAAGTTAATTAAGATAGTATTTCCACCTATTTCCCTTACCAATAGCAATAGCAAAACTGCAGGTCCTTGATATTTTTTACACTTGTCAATACTTATTATATGTAGTAGATGTATGGCCTTGCTGCAGTGGATACACTGATTCCGGTGAGATCACCGAAGTTAAGCGCTGTCGGGCGTGGTCGGCACTTGGATGGCTGACCATCCAGGCCACCATGTGTTGTTGCCATTTTTCGGGGTGCACTAAGCCTCGTGATGCCAATTGAGGAGCTACTCGACCAAATAGTAGCGGCTTCGGTAAAGAATACCATCATAATGACCTGGAGAGCGGTGTGCTGACCCCACACCCTTCCTATCCGCATACTCTATTGAGGATGACACGGTGGTCGGATGGTCCCAGTAGGCCACTAATGGCCTGAAGACAGAGTGCTATTTAGTAGATGTAACACTAAAACTCCCCCACAAATCAGGGATCTTGCTGGGTAGAAGAGACATCCATGTTTCAATGATACAGTTAGCAACATAATAGGAGTAGCAATGTCTGATGTCTGATGTGCCCATGGAGAGGCCAAACTAACATATGTTCTCTGACAGGCAACTCTTCTTTGATGTTGAATGATGACGAAGATATCCTGACTAAAATATGCAAATTTTAAAGTAGGTCCCCACTCAGATTGCATGGTGGGGACTACCTGAAAAGATCTTTTTTGGAGCAAACAAACAGTAGACATTCTGGATGTCAGATCCCGTAATTGTGTGTATAGTTTCGAGAACTTGGAATTAGAAATGAATAGACAGAAGTTAGATACAGTGGGAGTTAGCGAAATTTGGTGGCTGGATGGATAGGATTTACACTTGAGTCAGAACAACACTATCATTACCACACCAAATAGAGATAATGAAGGAGTAGGTCCAGTAATTGAAAGTTAAGCGGGAGAGTAGGTAGACTGCTATGAATAACATAGTGGACACATTACTGTAACAAAGATAAACTGGAAACAATGGAATACCATAATACTTATATGCCTACTTGCTCTGCTGATAATAAAGGGATTGTAAAAAAGATAAATGATACTATAAAGAAATTACTCAGTATGTTAATCCTTTCATACTTGATTTTTTTTCTGGAAAAAGGAAAATCATCCTTTGCACTGTAATGCTCTTGGTGAGTTATTAATGATTTTAGTTGCAAAATTTAAACAAAATATGTACCTGTTTTCGAAATAAACATTTTACAACTGATTTCTTTTCATGGATTAAAATAACTAATTTTGAAACTTTCACTGTTGAAATAAATAAACTGATAATTCATGGAGCCTTGAGCAGCCACTGGTGAAGTATCAGTGCAGCAGCAGTGCAGTAGCGATTCGGGTATTTAGCTGTCATAATTGTTTTGCACTTTGATTCTTAATTTCTTTCCGAGTGTTTGTGCCCTTGCATATTTAATTACATAAAATCTTAGTGTATTCTCATATTTGAGAGGGGTAATATTGCTTATTGATAACTGTAGAGTATAAATTCGTGGAGTCGTTAGTCAGTTGTTTGTTTTGGACAGAAAGTGCGCTTTTGACGCAGCTCAGTGGGCCTTGAGCACCCGCGGGTGAAGTATCAGTGCAGTAGCGAGTCTCATATTTAGCTTTCATAAATGTTTTGCAGTTTGATTCTTAATATCTTTCCAAGTGTTTGTGCGCTTGCATATTTAATTACATAAAATCCTTACATATTCTCGTATTTGAAGGCAGTAATATTGCTTATTGATAGCTGTAGAGTATAAATTCGTAGAGTTGTTAGATATTAGTAGTAGGATGGATAGGGTGTGTGCGTGCTGTGTGCAGGCACAGGAGGATCTGCTCGTGGTGTGTGAGCAGCTGAGCATGCTGTTGGCCACGGTCAGCTGCCTTCAGGCTGCTGCCTCGAGGTGCAGTGACGGCGGAGGGTCTGGCGCGTCGCTTGAGACACCCCAGGTGTCGCTTGCTGTGTCTGCTGACTCAGCCGCTGAGGCACCTTCTAGTGTACCCAGCGCGTTTGGGCCGCCCTCACCTCAGGGTGAGTGGCGGACTGCAACGCGTTCATGTCGCTCGAGGCGGACGTCGAATGTGGAAGCTGGCCTCGCCCGTTCATCCTGTCAGTGGGCAGGTGGCCGCTCCTTCAGCAGGGCCCGAGCAGCCACACGGGGGCAAAGGCTTGCTGGTTATTGGGATCTCTAACGTTAGGCGGATGATGGAGCCCCTAAGGGAAATAGCGTACAGGGCTGGAAAGAAATTTAACGTGCACTCGGTTTGTCTGCCAGGGGGCTTCATTCGATATGTGGAGGCAACCTTTTCTGTGGCTATTGAGCGTACGTGGTGCAGTAGTCTGCAAGTAGTTGCTCACGTTGGCACCAATGATGCCTGTCGTTTGAGTTCTGAGGCGATCCTCTGTTCGTACGGGCAGCTGGCGGATTTGGTGAAGACCGCTGGCCTCGCTCGCGGGGTGCAAACAGAGCTCTCTATTTGCAGCATCGTTCCCAGAGTGGATCGGGGTCCTTTGGTTTGGAACTGAGTGGAGGGTCTCAACCAGAGGCTTCGTCGACTCTGTGACGGTGTTGGCTGCAGATTTCTATAGACTTGCGCTATTGGGTGGGGAATTGTAGGACGCCCCTAGATAAGTCAGGGGTGCACTACACAAAGGAAGCGGCTACTCGGGTAGCAGAGTACTTGTGGCGTCCACATAGGGGATTTTTAGGCTAGGCAGTAGTGCGAGGTGTCCTGATGAACACTCACCAATCGACGTGCAGGAAGGGAAATCAGGACGTGCTCAGTATAAAGACACTTCAGCTATCAAGATATTAATAGTAAATTTTCAGAGTGTTCGGAATAAAGTTCATGAATTTACTGCCCTCCAGGAAGTGTATGGCGCGCAAATTATTCTCGGGACTGAGACCTGGCTGAACGCTGAGATAGGAAGTGCTGAAATATTTAGTGAGGGTTGGCACGTGTATCGGAAAGACAGATTAGACACTGTAGGAGTGGTGTCTTCATTGCAGTTGACAAAAATATTGTGTCTGCTGAGGTTGAAGTAGAGTGTGATTGTGAAGTTATCTGGACACGTTTAACAGGGCTAGGGGAAATAAAGTTAATTGTGGGGTGTTATTACCGGCCACCAGGTTCCACTGTGACAGTTCTAGAATCATTCAAAGGGACTCTACATTCTGTATTGCAGGAGTAGCCGGATCGAGATATATTAGTTGGAGGCGACTTCAACCTACCTAATATAGACTGGGATGTCTATGGATTCATTACAGGTGGTACCGATGAGCCGTCATGTGAATTACTTTTGAACACATTATCTGAAAACTGTCTTGAGCAGCTAAATCGACAGCCAATGCGTAATGGAAATATTTTAGATCTGGTAGCCACGAACAGACCAGACCTCATCGACGGTGTCAGTGTTGAGACAGGGATTAGTGATCATGATGTTGTCATTATGACGATGGTTACGAAAGTTAAAAAGTCGGTCAAGAAGGCTAGGGGAGTATTCTTACTAGAAAGAGCAGATAAGCAGTTGTTAGCATCCCACTTAGTAAATGAATCGACTTCATTTACTTCCGGTACGATGGACGTGGAAGAATTATGGGCAAATTTTAAACACATTGTAAATCACGCATTGGACAAGTATGTGCCAAAAAGTGGGTTACGCACAGAAAAGATCAACCGTGGTTTAACAGCACAATTCGGAGAATGCTCAGGAAGCAAAGGTAGTTGCACTTGTGGTACAAGAAAGATCGGGAGAATGACGACAGGCAAAAGTTAGTAGAGATTCGTGCTGCTGTAAAAAGAGCGATGCGCGAAGCATACAACCACTACCACCGTCATACATTAGCTAAAGATCTTGCTGAAAACCCAAGGAAATTCTGGTCTTATGTAAAATCGGTAAGCAGGTCGAAGGCTTCCATCCAGTCACTCACTGATCAGTCTGGCCTGGCAGTGGATTTGTGATTGGTGTAAAGAATGGCAGCTAACTCTAAATATAGATAAATGTAAATTAATGCAGATGAACAGGAAAAAGAATCCTGTATTACCTGAATACTCCATTAGTAGTGTAGCGCTTGACACAGTCAGGTCGATTAAATATTTGGGCATAGCATTGCAGAGCGATATGAAGTGGCACAAGCATGTAATGGCAGTTGTGGGGAAGGCGGATAGTCGTCTTCGGTTCATTGGTAGAATTTTGGGAAGATGTGGTTCATTTGTAAAGGAGACCGTTTATAAAACACTAATACGACCTATTCTTGAGTACTGCTTCAGCATTTGGGATCCCTATCAGGTAGGATTGAGGGAGGACTTTGAAGCAATTCAGAGGCAGGCTGCTAGATTTGTTACTGGTAGGTTTGATCATCATGCAAGTGTTATGGAACTGCTACAGGAACTTGGGTGGGAGTCTCTAGAGGAAAGGAGGTGTTCTTTTCGTGAATCGCTACTGAGGAAATTTAGAGAACCAGCATTTGAGGCTGACTGCAGTACAATTTTACTGCTGCCAACTTACCACAAAGATAAGATAAGAGAGATTAGGGCTCGTACAGAGGCATAGGCAGTCATTTTTCCCTTGTTCTGTTTGGGAGTGGAACAGGGAGAGAAGATGCTAGTTGTGGTACGAGGTACCCCCCGCCATGCACCATATGGTGGATTGCAGAGTATGTATGTAGATGTAGATGTACCACACAAAATAAGAATAATAATACTCAGTTATACAGTGGAATATAACTAACCAACTGCTTCCATGTATTCTGGCGATCACAAGCTGGTGCACATTGCTGCTTTGACTTGTCACTATTTATATAGTGATGCCCAACAGTTGGCAGCACTTGTGCATGATGAAAAGACTGAACATTCACAAATGTGTACATGAGGTTTCCATTGGGTAACAATACTTCTGTTGCCGCTATGATACAGTAAAGATTAATGTACATGTTTGTATTAAATGGATCTGAAAGGGTTAATGGATACAAGAATGTAATTGTAATGGGAGACTGATATTTGATACTTGGAAAAGGGAGAGAAGGGAAAACAGTAGGAGAATATGTACTGGAGGAAATGGATATGGGGAGCAGCCATCTGATAGAATTTCACCCAAAGTGCATTGATAAGATTTGGACTCTGATCATAATTTATTGGTTGTGAAAATGCAGATTAACTCTGGGTGAAGAAGAATAGTATATTACGTAGATGAGACCAGTATAAATTGAAACAACCAGATTTTGTTGAAAGTCTCAGGGGAAGCATTGTACAATAGCTGACTGAAATAGGTAAATGGAACACAATAGAAGATGTATGTACAGCTTTGAGATATGATACAGAAAAGTCAGCAGAGTAACAAGTTGGTAGTATTTTTAGATTCTGAAAAAAAAAAAAATTATATTGCTGATGCGAAGACACTATTTGAAATTCTGAAATTATTGATGATAAAATACAATGAGTGAAAGCCTATCTGCAACTTACATGGCAGCCTGACTGCATCTGCAGGAGTTGAAGGACATGAAATGGAGGCAGTAGTTGAGAAGGTAGTGAGACAAGATTGCCGTCTATACCCAATGTTATATGTTATCCTTTGCATACACAGATCAAACAGCAAATGAAACTAACAATTTGGAAAAGGACCGAAAGTTCAGAGAGATAAAATAAAAACTTTAAGGTTTGTTGATGACACTATAATTCTATCAATGATGGCAATGGATATAGATCAGGTGAGTGGATCAGATAATTTCCTGAAAACAGGTTATAATATAAACATCAACAAATTTAAAATAGGTAAATGAGTGCAGTCAGATTAATTCAGCTAATGTTGAGAGAATTAGATTATGAAATGAGACAGTAATTCATTAAATGAGTTTTGCTATTTGGACAGCAAAATAATGATGGCAGAAGTGAAGAGGATATAAAATTGAGGCTAGAAATAGTAAGATAAGTGTTTCTGAAAAAGAGAAATTTGTTAATATTAAATGTAAACTGAGGAATTACAAAATCTTTTTTGAAAGTATTTGTATGGAGTGTAGCCTTATACTGAAGTGGAATATGTGGGATAAACAGTATAAACAAGAGGAGAATAAACGTTTTTGAAATATGGTGTTACAGAAGAATGCTGAAGATTAGATGGTTAGACTGGGTAGTGATAAAAATGCACCCCATCAAGTTCTGGAGAAAAGAGCTTTATGGCAAAATTTGATGAAAAATGAGATAAGTTAGCAAGACATATCATGACACATCAGCGATGTATTTAATTTGGTAATGGAGGGAAACATTAGAGATAAAAATTGTTGAGGGTGAACATTCTTCATTCTTGATTACAATAATCAGGTAGAAATGGGATGCGTGCTGAAGTAGTTATGCAGTGATGAAGAGACTTGCATGGAATAAACTAACTTGGGAAGCTGTATCAAACCAGTCTTTGGACTGAAGACTACAACCATAACGATATAACCGCCCAAGCCAAAGGTCTTACTTATATGTCAAATGCTACTATTTTTCTATAATCTCTCTGCTGTAATGTAAACATTCAGCTCATTTAGATAATATGGTTGTAGTAACTTCACACACAAAAATAAGTATGCACCTAAAGTGTAAATCACTTAAATGAGTTAACAGTTCAGAAATTCCATACACAGTCCAAGTACAATGCCAGGCAAAATACAGTAGTGCAGATTCAAGTTAAAATGAGAACACACTAGAACACAATGAGGCTGAGTGTACACCACTCTAGGATTATATCAGGTAGATTTCTTGTCAGTATCTTGAGCTGGTACTGTCCACTGCCTGCGTGCATTGTTCCCAAAATGGTGCTGCGTCCAGTATTTGATCCTACTGCCACCTGGCAACTGGACTTGTGCCACTGGGCACCAGCACTAACAAGTTGAATCATGTTGGTAGCAGCTGCCTAGGTGCCAGTATGATACGAGTGGTAACAGAGTGTTACCACAGTTATCTTGGTAACTTCAAAGTGTCAGAGAATTCATTTTCATCTTCACTTGCAATGCATTCAGAGTCCATTTTCTTTGTAGACAAATCATCATATTGATGGCTTATTTAAGAAGCAAAAGTTAAGAAGAACATGCTTAGTATTTATCTAAATGCAGAAGAGATAAATTTACAAGATGGTACAAATGCAATGGGGAAAAACTGAATGCAATAAACAGCTTCAAAAGAAAGTTCATTTGTATTGTGCAGTGGATGGCTTTGTTATGGTATGACTCTGGAAATACTATTTTGACCTCGTATTATCTAGTTACAGTTTTGGCAAGAAAAGATTACATATCTTGGTACTGGGTGGAAACAAAGATAGATAATATAATTATAAAGTCCCATGTTCTCCCTCATGCATGCCCAGTCTGGACAGACTGAATAGTGTGCCATCCTCGACCAATGACATGACTTGTACGTGGTATGGGTGAATGTGGGATCAGCACACTGCTCTCCCAGGTGTTGTTGGGTCTGCTGATCTTGGAGCCACTGCTTCTCATACAAGTAGCTCCTCAGCTGACATCACGAGACTGAGTGGACTCTGTTCCAGTCCTCCCACTAACAGAAAGATCCCTGGCAGTACCAGGTATTGAACCCAGGTCCACCAAATGACAAACAGCTATGTTGACTACTCAGCTACAGAGGCAGACAAAAAGAAAGAAGGGAATATGAAGTATCTGCACTCATCATCATCATCAGTTATCTGCTATATTAGCAGGTCCTTTGCCTCTCCATTTTCTGCGATCCATTGCTTCCTTCTTAAGGCTGCTGTATGTTGTACCGTCCATCATGTCATCCAGTATCTGGAATCTCTTTCTTCCTCGCTTCCTTTTCCCTTTTACATAACCTTCTAAAACTGTTTTTATCAGTCCGTCATTCTTTCTTAATATATGCCCAATCCAATTTCTTTTTCTTCTCTTTATTACATCTAGTAACTGCCTTTTCTCTCCCACTCTTCTCAGTACCTCTCCATTTTTTACTCTGTCCATCCAACTTATTCCTTCCATCTTCCGCCATGTCCAGATCTCAAAAGCCTCCAGCCTTTCTCTGTCTTTTTTCCTCATAGTCCATGTTTCACCGCCATATAGAAGAACACTCCATACAAGACATTTTATGAGTCTCTTTCTGAGTTCTCTGTCCATACCGCTGCAGAAGATTCTCCTTTTCTTATAAAACGCCTCTTTTGCCATTGCTATCCTTGTTTTAATTTCTGTGGTGCACTTCCAGTCGGTGTCTATCCTGCTTCCAAGATACTTAAAATTTTGCACCTGTTCTAGTTTTTCTCCATTCAGCACAATTTTTAGTTCCTTATTTCCTCCTATTGCCAATACTTTTGTTTTATTTGTGTTAATTTTCATTCCATATTTTTTTCCATTAGTTGCAATGGTGTCCACCAAATCCTGTAATTCTTTTTCCCCTGTGGCTAGAAGGACCATGTCATCAGCAAATCTCAAGCACCCTACTCTTCTTCCTCCAATTTCTACTCCTTTGTCATCTAATGAGCATTGGTCAATCATATTTTCCAAGTACAGGTTGAAAAGAGTAGGTGATAAACAGCATCCTTGTCTTACTCCTTTCCCTAGTCTGATCCAGTTTGTACTTTCTCCTCTCACTTTAACTGAAACTTTTTGATTAAGGTACAATGAGTTTATAAGTCTTCTGGTTTTCCAGTCCACTCTCTTTTCCCTCATAATAGTCGCCAGCTTGTCCCAAACCACATTGTCAAATGCCTTTTCTAAATCGATGAAGCACATATATAGGTCTCTTCCTTTTTCAATAAACCTTTCTCCTAAGATTCGTAGGAGCCCTATTGCATCTCTGGTGCCCGTATTCCGTCTAAAGCCAAACTGCTCCTCGCCGAGATTCTCCTCTATTACTTTTTCAAGTCTTTTATTAATTATTCTTAACATCACTTTGGCTGCATGTGAAATGAGGCTGATTGTCCTGTGCTCGCTGCATTTCTTGGTTCCTTGTTTTTTCGGCAATGGAATCATTACTTTTGTCAAAAAGTCCTCAGGCCATTCACCACTGTCATATATTTTATTACATAACCTCAATATTTCTCTTATTCCATTGTGGTTCAAGCATTTTAGTATTTCTCCCGGTATTGTATCTGTACCTACTGCTTTGCCATTTTTCATTGCAGCAATAGCAGACTTTACTTCTTCCATTATGATGGTCGGTCCTTTCTCTTCATCACTTACACTGTTGTGTGATTCAAGTTCCAGAGTTTCTGGTTTGCTATTTGTGTCATATAGCTCTTTTATATATTCTTCCCATCTCTGGAGGACATCGTCACGATCTTTATACACTACCTCTTCGTCTTTACTCAAAATTTCCATAGTAGCACTTCCTGCTCTGTTTTGTTCCCATGTCATAGTCTTTACTCTGTTGTATAGTAAGTCGTATCTTCCTTTCCTGTCCAGTTCTTCAATTTCATCACATTCCTCTTTTAGCCATTTTTTCCTAGCCTGCTCTGTTTCTCTTCGCAGTTCGTTATTTAACCTTCGGTATATCTTTCTTGCATCTTCAGTGTTCTTGTTTTTCAATTTTCTTCTCTCCTCCATCTTGGAAATCATTTCTTGTGTGACCCATGTTTTTTTGACCTTTTCCCTTTTACATATCCTCGATTTTGCTGTCCTGCTTTAATGATTCCTTCTTTCAGCATATTCCAGTACTCGTTGGCATTATCAGGTGCTTCTTTGTCTCGTAATGTGTTTAGAAAGTCCCGAGACAGCATTTCTGTAATTTGTTCTTTGTTGGACCTTATCTTCTCTAGATCCCATTTCTTCACCATTGTCGCCTTTTTCAGTTTTTTCATTCTTATTTCTATTTCTGCCGTAAGTAAGTTGTGGTCACTATTAATATCTGCACCTGGTAATGTGTGCACCTTCTTGATTCCATTCCTGTATCTTTCTTCTACCAGTATAAAATCGATTTGGTTTCTATATTTATCCCCTGGTGATTTCCAAGTGTAGAGCCTCCTCTTATGGTTCTTGAACCATGTGTTTGCCACTATCAGCTGCCTTTCCCTGCAGAAGTCAATTAACCATTCACCTCTGTCATTTCTCTTTCCAAGACCATGACTGCCTACTATGTTTCCCTCTTTCCCTTCTCCCACAATGGCGTTCCAGTCTCCCACTACTATTTTGCAGCATTTTTTATTTTCGTCCATTATTCTCTCTATTACATTGTACGTTTCCTCTACAATTTGGTCATCATGTTCTGAAGTTGGCATATACACCTGGACAATCAGTAAATCTTTTTGTGCTCCTTTCAGCCTTACACCAATAACCCGGTCATTTGCATAGTCTACATATTCCACACATTTAGCCAATTCTTTTGTCATAATCATTCCTACTCTATTAATTCCTTTTACTTCTCCTCCTGAGTAGTAGAATACATATTCATCTGACTGCAACTCTCCATGTCCATTCCATCTTACTTCAGCAACTCCTACGAGGTCCATATGATTCTTTTCCATCTCTCTTTTAAGGTTTTCTAGTTTTCCTGCTTGTAGCAGAGTTCTGACATTCCAGGTACCAATTCTCGTTTTGATTTTTTGCCTCCTTTCAAGTTGTCCCCCCCGGAGATCCGAATGGGGGACTATTTTACCTCCGGACACTGATTTAACATGAGAGGAAGCCATTTTTTGTGCATAAAATGGAGACTGCATTATGCAGGGAAGATAATCTGCGGTGGTATTCCATTGCCTTCCGCAGTTCTGGAGGCCGCCCCTAACATGGGATACAGACGCCTTTTGCAGCCGCCCGCTCTGGGTCAGACGCTGCATGAGAAGTATAGGTTGGAAAATGAAAGACCCCTAGCCCTCGAAACCTAAGAGCGTCAGGGTCGGAAAAGAACAAGAGCTGGCCAAGGGTGGCCAGATAGGAAAGATAAGAGTGAGCAGCCTGGCATAAGTAAGTGGAAGCAATGCCAGGACTCAGCTCAGGGCCCTGTGGTCGCCAGCCACGTATCACTAGGTGTGACTCCCTGCACTAGCAGAATAAAAATGCGGAAAACACAAGTTCAGAAACAGTTTATTGGACTTACCAAAATGAAACAATAATACAATCTCCAAAAGAACAGCCAAGTTGATCCCAACTGCGGATTGACACAAATATAAAATAACAAATAGTAATAATAGAAAAGATCTGACTCTTCGTGGGGAGCGAACACGACAAACAATTCTACAATGTCAAGATGTTTGTCGACTATACCAAGTCCATCTACAAGAGATCAGCCAGCTAGAAGAGGCATCTGGCCAGCTAGAAGAGACATCTGGCCTCGGCTGCCGAGGTGGCAGCTCTGTATCCTTCCAGCAGAACTGCCTTTTGCCAGCAGTGCACCACCTTATAAAGCCCGTTGGCAGATGGATGTGCAGAAACTATTTCCGACCATGTGCCTGGCATATCAGAGTAGTTCCTGGGCTAGCTACGACCTCTGGTGAAGCTGTTCTGCAGGCTCCACAAATGGGTAGCAGTTCCTGACGGCCGTTGGTGGAGACCTGGTGTTGTGTTGTGTTGTGGCCACTAGGCAGATGGTGCAGGTTTTCCTGGTGAATATATGCCCTGTGATGCAGGCATCCCATGTCGGTTGGACATGAAGTGGGATGCCAATGCAGTAGGTGCTACGATGTATGAAGTGGACAGCCACAGCAGAATTAAAATTCATTTGTAATATCCTTGGATCATGCGGCCTAAAATAATTTGTGACATTTTTTAACATGATGTAGTGTAAGCACATGAAACACAAATCAGATTATATTGTTTCTTGTCTAGAAATTTTGATCTTAAAAATACACCTCGATCTTCTCAATTTAGAATGTGAAAAGTCAATGAAATCTTGAGAAAAACCGAGCAACACAAGGGCTGATGTCAACAGAACAGTGCTTTACAAGGTCTGGTCCTATTGAAGCTAATACACCAATGATTTCTTTTGACCTATTGATTAAATTATCGAACCCATTATAGGGGGACTTCCAGATTAACATGGACTCCTTAGGAGAGTCTGACTTGGCGTTTGTTACATTACTGAATCATTGCTATACATTAAAAAAGTATCTTTGGATTTGTGTTCTGACAATATAAGCAGTTTCATAGTATTAGCATATTAGCATCTAGAAATATGAAAGAAACTAAAGTCAATCATGAAACGGTTTTGAGGCACTTAAAGAAGACTGTATAGTAACAGTTCAATTCCATATTATTTGACAGTGATTTGAAATTACATCTGCAAAAAATAGCTGAAAGAGAAAGGATTTTCACAATTTTTGAAGCCACTCATTTTTCCTCTCCAGTGTATATATCTTACATGTGTTGACTGGACGTTCTCCACTTTCCTCTGCCCTTAGCCTCTTCCTCCATGTCTTTTCTCTGAAGTTTTTCCTTTGATCACTCTTCGTTGCAGGCAGTATGTCCCAGCTAAGTTGTCCTTGTTATTTATTTATACATGTTCTATAGATCCGTATACAAAAGAATTGCAAGGATGTGTAACGAGTCACAATATAAATTAACAAAGTAGCTTACTTGTATATGCTAACAAATGTAAATTGCAATTGGTGTATAAGAAACAAAATATGTTAATAGTTACAGGCTTAAGCACTTTCCATGGTAAAACAGAGGTATAAAATAATAAATTACAATTTTCCATATTACAAACTATACATTAGCAGGAATTTGATAGTGCTAATTGTCTGAACACGAATTCCCATCCTGGTGTAAGATGTATTAAGTTACAAAGTAGCAATACCAAATATACAAGTAAAGTATTACATCTAAGTTACAATGTTACACTAAAGGATTGATTAAGAGAGTAAAAAGCATTTTCCAGAAGATATTCCTTCAATTTACTCTTAAATTTTGGCGTTTCACTGGTAAGATTTTTTGTGTCAGATGGGAGTGCATTAAACACCTTTATGCTTGAGTAGTATACTCCCTTTTGTATCAGACTCAAGTTTTTTCTGTCAACATGAAAGTCATGTTTTGTTCTTGTGTCACAGTCATGATAAGAAGTATTGGTTTTGTACATGTGTAGGTTCTTAGCCTAAAAGCACATAACGGATAAGATATGCTGTGAGGTCATTGTTAATATCTTGTGTGTTTTAAAAAGATTTCTGCATGAATGATTCCTGTTAACTCCACTTATAATTCGAATTGCTCTTTTCTGAGTTACAAATACTTTATTTGCCATTGGTTGGTTACCCCAGAATATTAAGCCATAGGATAACAATGAATGGAAATTGCCAAAATAAGCATCCTTAACAGCATCACTATTAGCAGTTGTTGCTATAATACGTAGAGCATAAGTTGCTGAAGCAAATCTTTTTCTCAAGTCCAAAATATGACAAGACCAATTTAATTTATTGTCAATGTGGAGGCCTAAAAATTTTGTTGAATAAACTTGATGTATATCTTGATCATTACAGCTTAGACTTGTGTCATCCTGAACTTTGTGAGACCCATGGAAATGTATGAACTGGATTTTATTTAGATTTAAAGTTAGGCCGTTGCATCTGAACCACTTATGGAGGTCATGGAACACCAAGTTGGCAGATGATGCAATATCATTTTGAGGTGTTTTTTCAATTACAAGGGATGTATCATCTGCAAAAATAGTAAATTTGATGGTAGCCTTAGAACAGTGAGGAAGGTCATTAATAAAAATAAGAAAGGGCAAAGGGCCAAGCACCAAACATTGCAGCATGCCTACACTAACTGTTCCCCAGCCAGTGGAAGCTATTAAGCTATCTTCATGATTCAGCAATACCCTCTGCTTTCTGTCAGTCAGGTATGATCTGAGCCACATTCCCACTGTGTCAATTAAACCATAATAGGCTGCTTTTGAAAGGAGGATTTCATGACTCACACAGTCAAAACCTTTGGTTAAGTCGCAAAAAATACCAACTGAAGCCAATTTATTGTTCAGTGCTACTGGAACATTATTAGTAAAGGAGAATATGGCATCACCAGTTGACAGGTCTGATTGGAAACCAAATTGGCATTGACTAAGAGCCTTGTGGAAATTCAGGTGATCTACAATTCTCCTATGCATCAGTTTCTCGAGAACTTTGGAGAAGCGTGTTAAAAGGGATATAGGGTGGTAGTTAGAAGCATCAGTTTTTTCACCCTTCTTGAACAGTGGTTTCACATCGGTATACTTCATTCTATCAGGGACAATATCTTGTCGAAGGGATTCATTAAATATATGGCAAAGTATTACACAAATGGGATTACGAATATGTTTAAGATTCAGATTCAGATTCAGATTCTTTATTAGTCATTCAGCATTGTTACATGCAATAGACTTCGTCAGTTCACTTAACTTATTAATTTTACAAAAAATTTTTTTTACACATTTAGGTTGATATTAGGCATTTCTAAAAATTCTTCTAATGAATAGAATGGATTGGTTAACAAGAAGTTATGAACATTGTCTTTAAATAATTTGTCAGGCTTGATTGACCCATTTTTAGACAATTTGTTATATATTTTAATTGCCATATGCTTATGACTATTGTTAGTTTTGGCTAATCTATTTTGTGGCAACAGCAGAGACGTACACGTTCTTGTATAGTAGCCATGTCTTTCATTTGTTACACTTAAATTAGGTAGTTCAGCAAGTATGTAGTTAACACTGTCAAGAATATATAAATCAATTACTGTTAAAATTCTATATTTAGTGAACAATGGTTTACAATGTGTTCTATTATCTACCTTAGCCATTACTCTGATTGCTTTCTTCTGGATCACCATAATTTCATTTATTTTTCTGCTGTTTCCCCAGAGTATTAACCCATACCTTAAAACAGATTGAAAAAAGGCAAAGTACGCTGTCCTTACGTACTCAAATGTCACACAACACATCAGCCTCTTCAACAAATATATAACTCTTGACAACCTAACCACTATGTGATCAACATGAGAGTTCCATGTTAGACTGTTGTCAAGTACAATACCTAAAAACTTTGCCTTTTGTTTTTCTATTTTTGTAGACTTTGATAGACTGGACCACATATTCTGGGTCTTTTCCTCATTTAATAGCAGACCATTGGCATTAAACCATGATGTTGCATTTTCTTTTGCCAATTTCATATCACTTAAAAGGTTATCAAGTACATGGTTTACAGATAGAAAAGTTGTGTCATCTGCATACATATATGTCTTTACATCTATATTTCCTGGTAAGTCATTTATGTGTACAAGGAAAAGAAGTGGTCCCAATTTAGATCCCTGTGGCACTCCATGTTGAACCTCGAGTATGTTTGACAGATGACTTCCTGAACTCACCACCTGGTTCCTTTTATTGAGGTATGATTTGATGAGTTTTAAACTTTTATCACATATTCCATAGTACTCAAGTTTAGAGAGCAGAAGTGAGTGGTCAACACAGTCAAAAGCTTTGCTCAGATCACATAAGGTTACCTGTGCGTGCGCATGGACCTCAAATGCTGCTAGAATGTCTCTGACTAAGAGCTCTATGGCATGTATAGCTGACCTTCCTTTTCTGTAACCAAACTGTGATGAACATACCATTTAGTTCTAGGTACTCATACATCTGCTTATATATTATGCCTTCAAAGACTTTTCCTAGTACTGGAATTAGTGAAATTGGTCTGTAGTTTGCAGGATCTGATTTGACACCCTTCTTAAAGACTGGAGTTACCTTGGATAGTTTGAGAGGATCAGGAAAAAACCCTTCTATGAGACACAGGTTTATAGAATACGTTAATGGTGCTGCAATGTAATGTATGATTTCTTTCAATAGATTGTTTGACATATTAAAAATATCTGTACTGTATGAATTTTTCATTTCTTTGACTATTTTAAGAACTTCATGTTGGCATACCTCTCTGAAGTGTTTCAATGATGATCCGGCCCTATTATGATTTAGGTTTGCTCTCTTCAGATAATCTATATATGTTACATTGGGTTTACTGATCAGCTTTTTGATATCATCAGCACAGCTTACGAAATATTTATTGAATGTATCTGCTGGTATTGGGACTGTCTTGTCGAAGTTTCTGACTTCACCTTTAACAGTGTTGTATCTTAGTTTCGCTAATTGCAACTCTTTCTTATACAGTTTCTTAGTGATTTTTTCAAGATCCTTAATTTCATTAGAATTGTTTACTTTGGCAAGGCGCTTCAACAGCAGTAGCTTATTTTTTAGATTCTCCAGTTCTTTGGTGTACCAAAATTTACCTTTTCTTGTTTTATGGTATTTCTTTTGAACAAGATGGGCTTTTAAAATACCTGTTAAGTAATTGTGGAATGTTTCATAAACTGTTTGGGCACTGGAATCACAGTTTTGAAATAATTTGTCCCAGTTTGTTATGCTCAACTGGTGTGTTAGTTTTATGAGATTGAGTTTTGTTAATATTGAGTTATTAGATTTTGTTAACTTTTGTCCAGCCTTGCTCTCATCTCCTTTTATAAAATGTCTTAACTTTACTGTTAACATGGAGTGGTCTGAGAAAACAAACTCCTTTACCTTGGTGGAGTACATATCATGAGCACAGTTGACAAAAGCATTATCCAAGCACGCTTGTAGTCTTGTTGGTTCTGAATTTACATGATGGAAGTTGTGCTGCCTCAGCATATTCAGTAACTTATTTACACTGGGTTTGTTACATGTTACATCAAAGCTTGAATTAAAGTCTCCCCCAATTACAGTTACATACTGTTTCCATTTCGATATGTAGCAGAGTACACTGTCTAAATTATCTAAAAAAGTTTTATCATCTGAGTCAGGGGAATGGTAGATACATACTATGATAAGTTTCATTATATCACATATGATCCCGGTAATTTCAAAGTGTTTCTCTACACGTGCCCAACCAAGATCTAGTTCTCTACACTCTATTTCATTTGAAACATAGATAACAGTACCACCATTACGGTACTGAGATCTGCAAAAACTGTTTCCATATTTATAACCTTCTGGTACATAGTATTGTATTTGTTCTGGTTTAAGCCAATGTTCTGATATACATAAGAAAGAATACTTATTCTGTGGCAATGACTCATCCAGAATTTCAACTTTATTTTCAAGACCCTGAATGTTTAAAAATAGGATGTTGTTGTGACTTATCTGTGAGTTAGCAGGCTGGTTTTTCACATTTTTATTTTCTTCTTGGCTTGAAACCATAAAAAATTATCACTGAATGACACAGATGTATTTTTCCTTTGGCTCCTCCTTAAGCATTGCTGTGTTGCTGCTCCAGTCGTTGTTGGTTCTGTTACTGCTGCTGCTTCTGCTGATAATGATGGTGCTGCTGCTGTTTCACTTATTTCTGGTGTTTGTTGTTCCATAACTGCTGTGCCTTTCTGTGAATTATTAACATTTGGAGTGTTCACTTGCATTAATAAAATTTCACATTTGTCTTGGAGAGGTGTAGCTTCACTGATAGCAGATTTCACATTGGATTCTACAGGATACACACACTTCCTGTCCATGAGAGGTATGATTTTTCTATCATCACACTGCACATTTGAGATTTTATTTACAAGTTCTAAAATTTTGGTTACTATTACGTTTTTTCCCAGTACATTTAGATGGGAACCATGTGTTGTGTGAAATCTTTTCCCTAAGTTGCTGATGTTCACAAATGTTACATTTTCAAACCGCTTGCAAATATTTTGCATCTCTTTATTTGCAGTTTCAATTTCTTTATTTACACAAGACCATTCTATCAAGTCGTAACGGTGTGGCACTGAAAAAACAATAACATTTGTTCCTCTCAGCTCATACAGTTTTCTTTTTAGCGAGATTAAGAGATCGTTTTTTTCGTTCCTAGCTATATCATTTGATCCCGCCAGGAAGATGGAAAAGTCCTTTTTGCTCAATGAGGAAATTTTTTCTTGACTCATTGACGTAGCAGCACTGAATTTTGCTCCTGGTTTTATTGTACAGTTAAAACTAAAATTCTGACTACTTGTACGCCGAAATTCAGCGGCTGTATTTCGTCCTTGGCTGTCGGCATACAGTTCAATTTTACCGGTACTTGCTGTTCCGAGATTGCCTGTTTTCTGCCTATCTTTGCAGTAAGCGAAGTCTTGTTTGGCACTATTTATTATGTCTTTCTTGCTAACACATGTCGATATTGTCTCAGTAGAGCAGCTTAGCGGTGGAAGATTTTTCGTGAGCACTTTCGCATATGATCTTTTACTTAACTGCTGCTGAAATATTCCATGTTTTACCTTATTCACAAAGTCGTTTGATTTTCCACATGGTACACTCGCATTGTTAACTTCACTTTCACAATCCGTAGTCGAAAGAGCTTGAAAGTAATTTTCGTTCACTATATTTATGTTTCTTTCGCCGTTTTCTGTATCTTGTATTATCTGTTTGCGTCTTTTGTACTTCACTTCCGTCCAATTCTCCGACATATTCGTACTTTCATGGCGCGAGTTTTTCATGTTCCGTTCACTTTTTTCTTCTTTAAGTTTCTTGATATCCATCTTCAAGGAACTGATAATAAATTGTAAACTAGACACCCGTTCGCTGAGCTTTGTAATGTCATCCTTACAACTGTCACAATTTTTCTTTTTCACGGCAAAATTCACACTTTTTCTCGGACACGCACAACGAATTTTTACACTAGCCGCCATCTTGAGATATTATCAAAGCCAGATGACATTTTGGTTTGCATTTTAGTGATGATCCTTTTCACTTCACTGACTGTAACTGGGGCTATGAGCATTTGATTAATTTTGCACAGACCAGATCCTTTCAGAAGGTCCATAGCCCCATTGACTGAACTCTTTTTCTTCCCACTTCTGTTCTTGCAAGTCATTATGGGTTCAGAATTTGACACATTAATAGTAATGCAAGAAAAATGTTGTTCTTGAAGTAAGATGAAGCTTTTTGAATTGGGTTGAAGTGAGGACTGGCACATGCAAGATCTTCTCATACTGCCCCAAGTGTGTGTTTGGTTGGGGAGGGGGGACATGGTTCAAAAATTATTCATGATTGGCAACCCCTCAAAAATGGAGAGAACTTGGTATCTCCACTTGCAGTATTGAACTTGCAATATCAGATTACTTTTTGTTTCAGTCTCTATAGAACTTTTGTGATGTTGTAAATTTGATTTTAAAATAGTCCTGTAAAAAGTGTTTTCATGGTTTTTCACTCAGAAATCACAGTAGTTCTACAGCAGCTGAATTACGTTTTCATCATAATAATGGCAAAAGTTTTTAAAAAAAGGCACATATTTCGGTTGATAAATTTCATTTAAAATAAAAACTCTCTCACTTTTGCATTAAAGTATCAAAAATTTTCTCCCAACCCTCTCACTTGGGCTCCAGTCTCAGAACAGAGCAAAGTTCAGCAGTGGCAACAGCAGTTTATTGTTTGTGTACGGTTAGTTTAATGGACTTTTTACATCCTTCTGAGTAGAAGTCAACAGTGGATGTTTATTTATCTGCTTTTTGTGGTGTTACTTATTTTGTTGTAAGAGTTTGCACATTTTTTGGGCATTTGTGCTGAGTGAGTTCAACTTCTTGGGTTAGTGTTACATTAGCTGAGGTACAGGAAAAGAATGATTAAACATTTATGTGTATTGCACCTGTTATGTATGAATGCAAGGGGAATTGTCCACTGTCCATAATTAACTGGAATCTGTGTTGCCACAGTTGACAACCTTCAGGTTGCTGGCCTTGGCTGTAGTGGCATCTGAGATAGCTTCTTTGGCACCTCTGGAGCCTATAGCATCACTTGAGATCTCTGATGGCACTGCAGCTTCTGATTCACATGTCATGACCAGTCAACACTTACCTTTTGGTGACTAGTGACAGGATTGTGAATCCCTGGGCAGAAGGCAAAAGTGGGTACCAACTATACTGCTGTCCCTTTATGTCTTAAAAGCACTCACCTACTGGAACTGTGGCTGATCTTCCTGAGAGGTCTGGGCAAATGTAGAGACTGGCATTACTTGTTACTGGGTGCTTCAGTGTTAGACAGGAGATAGAGCCCTTCAGTGAAATACCAGGCAGTTCAGGGAAGAAGGCCAGTGTCTTCTCTGTTTGATCACTGGGGGTCCCTTCCAAGATGTAGAGGAGGATCTTTCAGCAGTGATTGAGCACACTAGGTACAACTGGCTGCAAATTTTCGCTCATGTCAGCATGGATTCAGAGGCCATCTTTGGTTCCTACAGGCAGCTGGCATAGAGCAGGGAATCATTGATCACAAGGCCATTTTTGAGCCATCAGCACAAAGATTTCATCTTCATCACTAACAGCATTCAGTAGCAATGGAGAAAGTTCAAGAGCATTGTATGATACACTTTAGACCGGTATGTGATGAGCAAATTTATGAGTAATGGAGAAGACCCAATGTGGTTCGACAACCATGTTAGAAAGTTTCTGTGATAGCAGGGAGCACATCACTGCAAATTTATGCAGCCAAAGCCTCAAAGACAAACAAAAACTAAATTAAGCAAAAATTGATGTAATGAGAGCCATCTGTGAAACATTTAATTAAATCAGAAGTAAAATACTGTCTACTGACCTGACAGAAATCCTAAGAAGTTTTGGTCTGATGTTCATTCATAACTAGATTGAAGCCATCTGTCAAGACACTGTGACTATAATAACATTGAAATAGAGAATGACATAGAAAAGACAGGAATGCTAAATGCCTTTTTCCAAAACTGTTTCACAGAGGAAAATTGCACTGTGGCATCCCCTTTAATTCATCACACAAACAACAATATGGCTGTTATTGAAATAACCAAATAAGTGGCCATGGGATAGAAAAGCAACTGAAACTGCACAACAGAGAGAAGGTCACAAAATCTAATGGGATTCCAGTATGGTTCTATCTAGAGTATGCTAAAGAACTTGCATCTCTTCAAGCTGTTGTGTACCTCTGGTCTTTGGAGAGGCAAAGTGTTCCCGATGATTGGGAAAAAGGACAGGTAATTCCTGTTTCCAGGAAGGGTTGTCAAACAGATGCATAAAGCCATAGGCCTGTATCTGTGTATCATTTGCAAAAAATTGGAACATGTGTTATTCCCACATATTATGTCATTTCTGGAGACCAAAAATCTCCTGTATGGGAATCAATGTGGGTGCCAGAAACAACAGTCATATGAAACCCAGCTTGCTCTCTTCATCCTTGAGACCTAGAATGCAGGAGGTACTGGTGCCCAGGTAGCTGCTGTGTTCCTTGACTTCTGTTAAGCATCTAGTACCGTTCTGCACTGCCACCCAATGAACAATATATGAGTGTACAGAATATCTGACCAACTGTGTGAATGGACTGAACAGTTTCCAGCAAACAGAACTTGGCAAGTCATTATCAATTAGGAAAAGTCTCCAGATGTAAAAGTGACCATGAGCATACCCCAAGGAAGAGTTATAGGTCCATTAGAAAATTGTAGCAAAATGTGGGAAGACCCGCAGAGGATCAGTGCTTGGTACTGGTTTGGTAATTGGCAGTTAACATAAACAAATGTAGCATATTGTACATACATAGAGAGGAAGACCCATTATCGTATGATTGCAGTATTGAAAAACAATCAGTGGAAGCAGTTACTTCCATAAAATGTGTAGGAGTTTGTGCATGGAGTGATTTAAAGTGGAACAACCACATAAAAGTAATCATAGGAAAGGTAGATGCTGAACTGAGATTAATTGGAAGCGTCCGCAGAAAATGTAGTCCCTCAACAAAAGAGGTGGCCTGCAAAACTTTCTTTTGACCAGTACTTGAACATTGCTCATCAGTATGGGATCCAAACCAAATAGGATTGACAGAGGAAATAGAGAAGTTCCGAAGAAGAGCAGCACATTTCATTAAAGGTTCACTTATTAAGAACGATAGTGCGCCAGAGATAATCAACCGACTCCAGTTGCATTCAGTGTGGTCTAGACAGTTTGTATCATGCTGTGGTTTACTGTTAAAATTCCAAGAGTGTACATTCCTAGAATAGTCAACAAATGTAGTGCTTTCTCCCATATGTTTCTCACAAATAGACCACAAAGACAAAATTAGAGAAATATGAGTCCACACTGAGTCTTAGCAGCCATTGTTCTTCTAGTGAAACATTTGTGACTCAAAAACGAAAGATGGAGGTGACAGTGGTACACAGAGTACCCCCTGCCACATGCTGCAAGGTGGCTTGCAGAGTGTAGATGTAGAAACATAGACTGCCATAACTATTTAAACAACAAAAGACATCAGTTGTGGAGCCAGGCTGTACAATTTCCTGGCAGGTGAGAACATTAGGGTGGGTAAGGACTATAAAAGAGAACCTTGGCTTTACTTGCAAAGCTCTTTTACCATCTGAGCTATCCAGACATGTCTCAGGATCTGCTCTCACAGCTCCCCTTTTCCCAGCTGTTCTCTCCTAGTTTCCAAATTCTGCATAAGCTTGCCTGCATATTTTTCTGGAAGAAAGAAGAGATATACTGCTGGAAGTGAAGCCATAAACGAGCTCATGTGTCACACCTGGACAGCTCAGTTGGTAAGAGCACTGGCTGTGAAAGACAAGTACATCAATTCCTGCTTGCAGCTAGGGTGTCCATTTAATTATCATTTCATTTATAGCAAAGCTGCATGGTCATCTACGGTAACTGTTCTATTGGGAACAGATACTACCGTCATATACAGACAAGTTTCCGATTTTTACAAAAGGCCTGCTACACAATCTTAAGTTGTCAGGAAGTTTCAAAACACCACATATTCTACTGCAGATAGAACATTCGTGTTACTGTCATATAATTGAAAAAGAACAGATAATCTGGTAAGCGTAGTCAATAAGTTGTTGGGGCTGGCGTCTTGGATGCCAGCTTGACAATATCAGCTTTAATGTTGGCTGCACTAATTTTTAAAAATAGATGCAAACTCTTACCTAAAGTCTTGATAGCAATTTGTAATTCTTTTCTTAGAGAAAAATTTTTCTTGCACTCTGAAATGCTGCCGAAGGCAGTGTAGTGTGCAGGGTGCAGACATGTTTACTTCGAGAAAGGGTTTGGAAGACTGGGGAAGACTGGCATAAGATAACAGTGTAATGTTTTTATTAAATAAGGCTTTGAAGCCCCATTACCTCCATCTGTATAAATTTTCTGGAACTTTCAGGACATCCACTACAATTACTTATATTGCCTGAACACATGTATTACCAGGAAAACTACTTTTTTTCATCATTAAGTTCTTCAGAAGGAATCAAACAAGACAGAAAGTGCCCTAAATTTACGTTTCTGATATGGCCTTTAAAGTTTTGATTTTGTCATGAAATGCTTTTACATATGAGTAGACTTAACAAATTTTCCATCTCCTTGTAGTTCCAAATTTAAGTCATTCAAGTGGAAAGTGAGGTCACATTTTCATCTTAAATTGGCAAGTTCTTCATCGGGCTTGACTTTCTTCGGGGAAAAAAATATTTGTTTACAAATGTTCCAGTATGTTGAAAATGCTTAAAGAACTTATCCTCAGCTAAGTCCGTGCACATTAGAATGATAAATTGTGTTTCAATATTCACTAGGCATGTTAGCCAACACCACTGAAACTGAATTGTCTTGTGTGGTTTATGTTTGCTACTGATAAATAGACATGCCAAGGTAGCCAAAGAATATTGGAACTTTATTAATCTTCTGATCAAGTACAGTACTAGTTTCTTAGAAGAAAAGAGCCATATCATTTATGCTAGACATAGTCAACCACGTTGCATTGATCTGCCTTAAAAAAAGTCTCTTACATTGCTGAAAAATGTGCATATGTGGACGTAGTCAACGATTGAGCCACCAGCAATGACTCATCAGTTTAGATGTAGTATGTGAGGCAGTGATCTCCAGTTGGTGAGGCTAGGATTTGGCTGATGTAAAGCCTGGAGTGTACTGCACACTTGGCAAATGGTACGCTGATTAAAGGACCACTTAGCATGGTCTATGTGAAGCCGATAGAAGTGTGAAGTGTGAACTGCCAATGCCAACTGCCTGAAGAGTGGACAGACAGTGTCCTATAAAGCCATCTGGTGAAAGCACAGTGGGAAAACACAATGGTGACACGTGACTCACAAAAGGAAGATAGTGCTGACAACAGCCGCACTATGTACGGCAAGTGTAGCACTGCCAGGTGCCGTGATTCTGCTGGAGGTGTAATCTTCCCCAGTTGTGTTGCTGGCATACTGGATGGTTGGCAACCCATGGTAAACCACTAAATGGCTCGTGGCTCTATTGTAGGCAACAACCAAGGGTAGAGCATATCTCTTTCCCAAAGACATGGCAGGGCCATCTCACTATGTGGTCAGTAGCTGTAACATAGGTGACAGCCAAAGATACAGCATTATTATTTTGACTGTGGTCAATGGCTGTGACATAACTGACAGCTAAGAATACTGCACCCTTTCTTCCTCAATGGGGAGATGGAGGGACCATCATGGAGCAGAGGCACTTCCCATAGAGAGGGGGCATCCTGGAGCAGGACAGCAGATCCACAAAAGGGTGACAGGTTCAATGGAGATGTGGACTTGAAATTGAGGCCAAAGGTCAGTGATGTGGAGGTGGTCATAAAGAAAGGGAGGTCCACTCATCTGAGGATGTGGAGGGCTCAACCTGGAAAGAAGAGATATGCAGGATCATTGTTGAGGGAGGGCAAATGAAGGTGGTGTGAGATGGTGTAGCCCGTCTTTGCAGCAAAATTTCGAAGGCTGAAGAACAGGAGGTCTGGGGGAATCTGGCAGGAGTTCCAAGTGGGATGTTGACATGTGAAAAGGCAGGCGCTCTGTGTTGAGTGGAAGGCCCTGGAAGTTGCAGGAGACATCCAGAACCAGTGATGTCTAGGGGTAGCAACCAGTATGGGGTAACACAGGGTAGGAACCTGCAGAAGGTATGGTGCATGCTGTGAAGTCATGTGTCAGAGAAGAAAGCAAGAGCGTGATCCACACTTGAAAATGAAGAGGCCTAGGAGAGGAAACAGGGTGCCGAGGATGTGAGCTGAGCACCAGAAACAGGGAGAGAGGAAGGTGTAACTGAAGGCAACCAGTCAGCAGGGAACAAGTTGTGGTCTGTGGAGCCAGAAGAGAGTGGGGCAATGCCGCCATTGGAAGGAGAGGGTGAATTCATGGAATGAATGGATGTCAGTAGCAAAGCAAGCAAGGAAGAGTGGACTGGAGATGGGCTTTGTATGGGCCTGTGGCATGAGGACTGGTGAAGGAGATGCTGGCAGCATTTGAGCCAGTGGTTCTGGAGCTGGTGGTGCTGGGGCCAATTGCACCTGAGTTAAGGGGGGGGGGGGGGGGAGTCGGGTGCTAGAGTCAGTAGTGCTGGAGCTTAGTGTGCCTCCATTTCTGCACTGTACTCAGCCCAGCTGCCCCACTGGCCATCAGATCCTCTGAATGTGGGTGCTGATATGGACATTGCTTTTTGGGATGCTGCTGCTGTAAATTGTAGTTGAAGCACCTGAGTAACATCTTGGAACAACTGCTGGGTCTACTGAACTTGTAACTGTAAAAGCTGAATTAGTGACTTTCGGTGCTGTATTAGCTGTGAGGACTAGTGAATGCAAGAGACATGCTATGACTACTGACAACCCAGGAGGCAATTAGTGAAACAACAACTATCATCCACAGTTCCCTAGAATGGGTAGCACGCATACAATGCCAATGAAGGTCTCAAGCTCCCATAAATACCAACAATAACAGTTTGCAATCTGATTATGTGGTGGGAACCAACTGAAAACGCCATGTGGAGAGCACATGAATGTGGTGAGTGGAGGGAGATGATACAAACTTCAAAATAACCCACAAATTACCTTTTTCGTTGTTACTGTTCCATGGGGACATTATTTAATAGAAAAATTGTGTGTTACTATTAGAATCATGAATACTAATAGGAAACAACAAAAAATTTGTAAATCATTTCCCAATGCAACTTTCATACCAGTTGACAAAAAAATGGTTCAAATGGCTCTGAGCACTATGGGACTTAACATCTTAGGTCATCAGTCCCCTAGAACTTAGAACTACTTAAACCTAACTAACCTAAGGACATCACACACATCCATGCCCGAGGCAGGATTCGAACCTGCGACCGTAGCAGTCCCACGGTTCCGGACTGCAGTGCCTAGAACCGCAAGACCACCGCGGCCGGCACCAGTTGACAGCTCTAAGAGAAAGCACTTTACAAAACATGGTCAGCACTGAAATAGCAGGGGTAAAGATGCCATGCATGCTGGAATAGTGAAAGCTGTTCTATCAACAAATAAAATAAACAATATCTCAGTTCCCCTGGCAGCAGTGACAAGTATTGAAGATCCAACCATATCTTTGCAAACAACAGATTACTCAACAGCAACACTACCTCAAACATCAGGTGCTGCAACAGTGGAATCTCAAAATGCAGCAGTCAAACCTGCAACTTCTGTCCCCCTGCATTCACCAGCAGCAGTGGTAGAAATTACATCTACTGTTGACTTTCCATCAGCGACTCAAGACACTTCATCAGTCTGAGTCCCTCCACAATCTACAGAAGGACAAGACCCTACTCCACCTGATGAGGCAAGCTGAAGAATCCCAAGAACCAGGAAATGCACAAGTCTACAAGAGTTTTGGTACCCAGCCTCAGTTCCAGGACTAACTTAAGTCAAAAATCTGTAGTTACATTGCCTGTAATCACTAATTCCAATTTACAACAAAACAGTGACATCAGAACAAAGAGTTTAGGAAATAACAAACTTCATATTTTTCATTAGAATATAATAGGTCTAAGAAAGAAAATTGACCAGTTGGGCATTAATGTCAATGATGCAATAAACAATGCTCATATGTTATGTTTAACAGAACATCATTTGACAGAAAAAATTGAAATGGTGCAACTATATAATTACAACCTAGCAGCTCATTATACAAGAAATACAATGGATAGTGGTGGAGTAATAATGTATGTTAAAAATAATATAGTGTACAGGTCTGTAGATGTAAAAAAATTATTGTGTTGATCAACATTTTTAGGCTTGTTGCACTGAACTCCACATTAATACTTTGCCTGTTTATGTGATTACTGTTTACAGAGCACCCTCATGAAAGCTTCATATCTTTCTCAAGCAAATAGAATTACTTTTAATTCGCCTGTTCTCAAAAACACAAAGAATAATCATGCTTGGTGATTTTAATAGAAATTTTCTTACCTGTAATAATTATAGAACATATATTGACAATGTAACGAGCTCTTTTAATCTGAGGGCAGTTCTTGACTTTCCCACAAGAGTGACTAAGAACTGCACAAGTCTGATTGACAGTATTTTTGTAGACAATAACAGAATTGATAATATTTATATAACACAAATCTTAAATGGCCATGCTGATCATGATGGGCAGTTTTTAAAAGTGCATGATGTAAGCCCAGCCAAAAAGAGTAGTTTTACATATCAAGCTAAGGATGTCAATAACAAATTTAACAAATTACTGAATGAATTCATTACCATTTTTGAAGCTGTATTTCCCAAAAGAATTTAAAAAAAAGTACCAATCTGAGTGAGTACAGGAGACTTTGACTCACTAAGAGAATCAAAACATCCTGTAAAACAAAGAGAATGCTTTATGTTTCACTCAGAAATTATAAAAAACCTCAGGATGGGAAGCACTACAAATTATACTGTAGCAGCCTAAAGAGTGTCATTAAAAAATCAAAGAGCATGTTTATTAATTCTGAAATTAACAATTCAAGTAAAAAGATAAAAACTATTTGGAATGTGATCAAAAGGGAGACAGTAAAAATTACAGAAGGTACAGACAGTATCAAAGTGTGTCATAATGGAAGCATGGTAGATGAGGGTGATATAGTTGTCAAGATCTTGAACAACCATTTTTTGACAGTAGCAGATGAAACTCACTGTAAAGAGTCTAGAGTTGAAACCATGAGTATTCTACAAAAAGCAGTGCAGAACAAAATTAGTCAGATGCATGTACCCAATATTACAACTGAAGAGTTTGAGAAGGTAATTAGGCAATGAAAAATAAAAACTCCATTAATGTGGATAAAATATCTATCAACCTACTGAAGCACTGCTGCAAATTTATTCATGAAGTTCTCTGTCACACATTTAATGAGCCCATAAATCAAGGTACCGTCCCTAATAGACTCAAATATGCAACTGTGAAACCACTGTTCAAAAATAGTGATAAAGCTGATGTTTCCAATTACCCGTCAGTTTCATCATTAACAAATCTCTCTAAAATCTTAGAGACACTAAAGTTCAACAGAATCATGGCTCATCGTAATAAAAATAAAATCCTTCATGAAAATCAGTTTGGATTCCAAAAGGGTATTTCAACTGAACACACCGTTTTCTCATTTGTCAAACAACTCCTTGAATCCATAAACAATAAAATGTTACCTGTTGGAATCTTCTGTGATCTGTCTAAAGCTGACTATGTAGATCACACAACTTCATGTATGAAGGCTGAGCAGTATGGATTAAATGGTAAAGTAAGGATGTGGCTCTAGTCATATGTAGATAACAGAAGGCAGTTCATGTACTAAGGCTGAGCAGTATGGATTAAATGGTGAGGTAAGGATGTGGCTCTAGTCATATCTAGATGACAGAAGGCAGAAGGTAGTATTGATCAATTCTGCAATGGCACCTGCCTGCTCTGACTGGCATACAGTAAAATGTAGTGCCACCAGGCTCAGTGCTTGGTTCGTTACTTTTCCTCATCTTTATCAGTGATCTGCCATGCTGTATGACACAAAAAGCACACTTCACCCTGTTTGCTGATGACACAACCATCGTGCAATCTAGAAAACACTGCGACCACTGTATTCAAAGAAGCTCTAGCTTGGATCACTTCAAATGGTCTGTTGCTCAATGTGAACAAGACTCAATTCATTCAGTTTCAAACAGCAAATAAAAGACAGGAAAATGTTGAAATAAAATGTGGTGACAGAAATTTTGATAGTTGATTCTTCCAAATTCCTGTGATTACACATGAACAACTCTCTAAACTGGTCAGTTCACATCAATGACCTATGTGAAAGACTGAATTCAGCAGCATTTACCAATCACTCAATTTCATCTGTTTGTGAAACAATTAAGCTGCATACCCAGGATATTTCCATTCACTTATGACATATGGCATCATATTTTGGGGTAACAAGTCATGAGCAAACAGAGTGCACCTCAGATACTCTTGCAGAAATATGGTATGTGAACAATAATCATACACTTTACAAAAGAAACAGTGAATATCATGATCATGATACAAGAAGTAAACATGATCTTCACAAAGGTGTAAAAAGTCACAGCATGGTACAGAAAGGAGTACATTATTCAAGTATAAAAGTACACAATAAACGTCCATTTCATGTTAAAACAGTCATTGGGGATATGACTAAATTCAAAAAACAGCTGAAACTTTATCTTTTGAATAGTTCTTTCTGTTCTTTACAGGAATTTTTTGATAGTGTGTAACAATTAGTACAAAATGTTCAATTTTAAGCATTCCTATAAGAACTGACTATGTAGCACTGGCATATCAGCTGATGACAGAATGTTTTTTATATGTATTAGAATGTATGACTTATAATTTGTTTGTGTAATCATTATTACCACTATAATCTGTGTTATTGTTGGTTAAACACTTGAACCTCATGTATCTGTTTGTATGTGATTTGGTTTGTAAGCCTCATGATCATTTACATATGATTATTACTGCAATAATCTGACATGTTCTACATCCTAGCGATACACTTGCATCAAGGACCTAAGGACCACAAAAATAAATAAAATAATATAAAGTATGGTGGTTGAGCACAAAGTCAACAAAAATGGAATCCCTCAGTCATGAATCCTTGTAGCCTATGGATAGAATGAGAACATCACTGCAAAATTTTTCTGTAGTTGCCAACCGAATTGGCTTGTGTGGTTTATGCACACTGCTGACAAGTGGACATGCCCAAGTAGCCATAGAACAAAGGGACTTTCTACATCTTCATCTACATCCATACTCCGCAAGCCACCTGATGGTGTGTGGCGGAGGGTACTTTGAGTACCTCTATCAGTTCTCCCTTCTATTCCAGTCTCTTATTGTTCGTGGAAAGAAAGATTGTCGGTATGCCTCTGTGTGGGCTCTAATCTCTCTGATTTTATCCTTGTGATCTCTTCACAAGATATACGTAGGAGGGAGCAATATACTGCTTGACTCCTCGGTGAAGGTATGTTCCCAAAACTTCAACAAAAGCCCGTACTGAGCTACTGAGCATCTCTCTTGCAGAGTCTTCCACTGGAGTTTATCTGTCATCTCCGTAACACTTTCACAGTTACTAAATGATCCAGTAACGAAGTGCGCTGCTCTCCATTGGATCTTCACTATCTCTTCTATCAACCCTATCTGGTACGGATCCCACACCAGTGAGCAGTATTCAGGCAGTGGGCGAACAGGTGTACTGTAACCTACTTCCTTTGTTTTTGGATTGCATTTCCTTAGGATTCTTCCAATGAATCTCAGTCTGGCATCTGCTTTACTGATAATTAATTTTATGTGGTCATTCCATTTTAAATCACTCCTAATGCCTACTCCCAGATAATTTATGAAATTAACTGCTTCCAGTTGCTGACCTGCTATATTGTAGCTAAATGATAAAGGATCTTTCTTTCTGTGTATTCGCAGCACATTACACTTGTCTACATTGAGATTCAATTGCCATTCCCTGCACCATGCGTCAATTTGTTACAGATCCTCCTGCATTTCAGTACAATTTTCCATCGTTACGACCTCTCGATATACGACAGCATCATCCGCAAGAAGCCTCAGTGAAATTCCGATGTTATTCACAAGGTTATTTATGTATATTGTGAATAGCAATGGTCCTACGACACTCCCCTGTGCCACACCTGAAATCACTCTTACTTTGGAAGACGTCTCTCCATTGAGAATGACATGCTGCATTCTGTTATCTAGAAACTCTTCAATCCTATCACACAATTGGTCTGATAGTCCATGTGCTCTTACCTTGTTCATTAAACGACTGTGGGGAACTGTATCAAACGCCTTGCAGAAGTCAAGAAACACGGCATCTACCTGGGAACTCGTGTCTATGGCAGTCTGGGTCTCGTGTACGAATAGCGTGAGCTGGGTTTCACAAGATCGGCTTTTTTGAAACCCACGCTGATTCCTACAGAGTAGATTTCTAGTCTCCAGAAAATTCATTATACTTGAACGTAATACATGCTCCAAAATTCTACAACTGATCGACATTAGAGATATAGGTCTATAGTTCTGCACATCTGTTCGATGTCCCTTCTTGAAAACGGGGATGACCTGTGCCCTCAGGCAAGTTCCTTCGTGTACTCTGCGTTAAATCGAACTGGTATCCCATCAGGTCCAGCAGCCTTTCCTCTTTTGAGCGATTTTAGTTGTTTTTCTATCACTCTGTCATCTATTTTGATATATACCATTTTGTCATCTATGCAACAATCTAGAGAAGGAACTACAGTAAAGTCTTCCTCTGTGAAACAGCTTTGGAAAAAGACAATTAGTTTTTCAGCCTTTAGTCTGTCATCCTCTGTTCTTTATTAATCTTCTGAACAAATACAGTAACAGTTTCTTAGGTAAGAGTTTTATTATTTATGCTAGCCATACTCAAACCAGTTGCCACGGTTAGACCTAAGAGGGTATCACTGATATAGCCAGGAAGTGTTCATATGTGGACAAAGTCTGTGATTGACTAACTCACGATGACTTGGCACTTTGGATGCAGCACGCAAAGCACTGATCTCAGATTGGTAGGCCATGGGTGTGGCCACCGTAAAGCCTGAAGTGTACTGTGAACTCAGCAAATGGAATCCTGATTGAGGGAAGTTTCGTGTGGTTGACATTAGGCCCAGAGATCCACGAACTGTGATTTCCCGATATTGACTGGTACAGAGCGGCAATGTCCTATACAGCCATCCAGCAGGATACCAGGAAAGAATGGTAGTGGTACTTGAGTCACAGAAGCAAGACAGTACTGATGACAGCAGGTCCGCGTGTGGTGATCGTAGTGCCAGCAGGTACCGTGGTGGCTGCTGGAGATGTGGTCTTCTGCAGTTGTGTTGCTGGCGTATTGGAAGGGTAGCAGTCCGTGGTACACAACTGGTAGCTGGGCCATAGTGACAGCTGAGGATATAGCGTCCCTCTTTTGTATGGATGGGCTGGTAGAGCCATCTCACTATGTGGTCAGTGGCTGTACCCAAGGGTACAGAAGGCACTATCAGTGATTAAATCTTGACTGCTTATAAAATTCAGCTCTTGACTACCAAACTCATCAAATGATCTCCATTTTAAATTTTACTGTGAAGTGATCATTGATGCATAATACAATGAAAGGAAATTGGAGGGTCAGAACAACAATTTGAAATTTCTTGTTTCATTTTAGTAACTTTACTTCTTACTTGGAAATTGGAGGGTCAGAACAACAATTTGAAATTTCTTGTTTCATTTTAGTAACTTTACTTCTTACTCCATCAGTGGTCACTTTTTCTTTTCTTTTTTTCAACTCAGTTTCATTTCTTTTAGACTTTGCACACTTTTTTAAGTATGTGCCTTAACTAGATTGTACCCTTCAGTCTCTGAATCGTTGTCAACTCTTTGTGTAGCACAAAGCTGTTGTTGCTACCTCTAATAACAACAGTAAATTTTGCAGAGTCAGAGATGTTTGTATTTTCATTCATAAAGAGATAAATGAAGATAAATTTACTAGCACTTTTTATATATTATTTCATCACCAAAGCCTTCTGCTCTGCATTTCACCACTGAGAAACAGTTTCAGATTCTAATAACTTTCCAGGTTATGTCATGCCTGCATATAATCTCTCAGCACAGGTTTTCCCATTTCTACCTCATTGTGTGATCTACAGCCTCTTCATGTTATCTCAGAAACGTAGTAAATATGTTGCAGAGTGGAAACATAGTCTTTTGTTTACTTTGAGAAGATATTTTGTGTTGATGTAGGGTTTGCCTTTAATGATTAAAACCTAGTCTGGTGATCAAGGGGCAAATGCATGTCATATGCAGAAGTTGATGGTCTCTCTTCAAATTGTATTCCTTGAAGACACACATATTTCCTCCCCAAATTAAATACGTAGTGGGTTATTCATATGTTGTACACAAAAGCATCTCTGTCTGTTAACCGAATAAGGAAATCATGAGAATTACTTTTGAATATGATTAAAACATTGCTGATATAGCTACTTCAGATTCTAAAAACATTTTCAATTCATCTGTCATTAGCACTAGTTATCCTACTGGGTGGAAACAAAGCTTAATTTTGACAATATACAAGGAAGATAACCCAAAATCACTAGGCGACCAGAGGGTAACCAACATATTGCTCACAGTATGTAAAGCATTTGAAGCAAATTGATTATGAACAGCTGATGGACTACCTTAAAACTTGTAAGATGTCAATCACGGTTCTCATAACATCGTATCACATGTAATAGGGTGACCGGGGCGGGTGACATGGTCGGGGTTGTAGGGCGTGGCTGGGTAGAAGAAGGTGGCTGTTTTAGCAATCTTCCTCTTTATTGTCGGTTCTTCCAATACATTTTCCGGTAGCTCAGCCCCACTGCTCGTGTCGTGGTGGAGACGTGCTGATCCACGCAGCCCGGGGAATGTGACGCCACGCTCGGTCAGCGGCTGTACAGGCGGTAGGAGGTTAGCGGCACGAGGCCTGGCCCAGCGCGCCTCCTGCAGATGCTGCGGCCTGTGACGACACCGGGAGTCGCCGGTGCAGCAGCGGGCAACGCCCCCCGCTGGCCAGTCCTGGTGGACAGTGTCAATGATGACGACGATGTGACAGCGACCAATCACCCAATTGGTCAAACCGAATGCCAACGCCCACCTCTGATGCCCTTAAATAGAGCAGACCGTTGCTGAATCCACCAGTTACGTGTCGGCGTGTTTATTAGAAGGTTCTCGATGAGTTGGCTGATGCAACCACACCACACGCAGCCCGCGCCTGTGTAATTCTGCTAATGCTGCGTTCTGATGGCTGCCGCACACATACACACATACCGACGCTTGTTGCAAAACTGTGTCACCTGCATAACGCGCTGGCCGGCCTTCATCCGCTGTTTGCAGTGAGGGTGGCGCATCGCACACTGAAACACACTAAATCACAATTTCACACCGTATTTCCTAAAAATAACCCCTTTTCCTCTACAATTCCTCCCTCGTACGGAAAGAATTTGTCCCAGAATTCAACCAAAAAACAACTACAGTTCACTTCACAAACACCACCACAAAATGCAATTCATTCACTATTTACACTGTGTTCATTCATTTCTATCCTCAGTCTAATCTTTGTCCATAAACATTACTCAGTGTTCTGCTGCAGTGCTTCACTACTGTTCAGTGATTTTGTCTGGACCCTTAGGTTAAAGGTTGGAAGGGGCGGAATTTGGGCTACCTTCCTCTTGAGCCGATAGTACACTAATCCCATGACAAAGATAAAAATACAGGCGGCGGTGGTTGATGATCCAATAACTAGTAAGCATTGCTTATGCTCATTACGCTACTCATGCACTCGTTGAAAAAGATGTTCCATAGTTATACGTCCATCCTGAGCTGCTAGCATCTGGTCCAAAGAGGCGAGCAAAGTCTGGTCTAATGTGTTATTCAAAAGAGTGAGATTTTCTTTCGTGACGAATTGCACCAGTCTGGTACATACATCAATGTGCGTGTTATGTTCATTGTAGCTCCAGTAATCACGGCTGGTGAACAGAAAGTTGGCACTGAAATGTCACACTGTGTGCCATTAATTAACAGTCCCTGCCCCTGCAATTCTATTCTTTGTGTACTCCTTTGCTTACCCTGCTTGTAACAAATGCAAATAACGGCTGTGTTTTCCATTACTGAAAATACCCAATGTGGACCCACTTGCTGAAAGAACTGCACCGTGCCTACTATAATTTCCTTAGAGCACTCCGTGACTGGTTCTTGAGAGCGGGATGGAGAATACTCACAAGATTTGGGAACAGAGTGTAACAATTTCGCGGGGCAGATGGTAACTGGACCTGTTCGACAACGCAGCAAGTCTTGTGCAGTGAGGAATGCACGAGCTTGTCTGTTAGTGTTTCCCGTACGGTTAATTGTACGAATTTCTGCAAAATTTCCCACTTCACTGGATACGTATGCAAGGTGTAACATTCAAATTTACAATCCTTACATGTTAATGGTATTATGATATGAATTCTCAGCAGGGTACCCATCTGCATACTGGTAACAGTGGCCATTTTGTAGAGATAAGTGTTCGTCTGTTAATGTCGTCAGTAGCTCCAGGGATGCGGGCAATTCCGATTGAACTTTCCGTAATCCTTCCCGAAGTTGTTCCGAAGGTAACAGTACCGGGGTTAGGTGCCCACGCATTGCGTGCAATAAAGCCTCCTGTAGTTCCGTGGCTTCTATGCATGCTTCCATAATACTATCACCAAGAAAACGGAGCAGCTTAGTGATTATCAGCTGTGAATCGATGTTATCCAACTGGTACTTGATTGTACCCCAGTCGTGATTGGTTGTGTTGGCTGTGGCCTTAATGTGGGACATCAAGGTCGCGGCCAAAGCTCGCAATTGGCGCGTATTATTCACTACATCTTTCTCCAAACTCTCTAATTGGGTTGTGTGAAGATCTAGCATTCTCTGGTTGCTATTTGCATAATCCTGTACCTGCCGTAGCATTTCATTAATACTTTTAATCTTCCGTGTCAGCGGTCCCAAAAACACTTTTTAGGATACGACCACCTGCATCTAACCATACTCTTTTCCTACGGATGTGCAGGATTAACCCTGCAGATTGCCACAACTGAGCTTGCAAGTGTGCAAAAGCTGATCGTAGTAGCTGATATTCCCCCTGTGTGTCATTAAACCTTGACTGATTAGCCACCACGGAATGAAGTTCATTACATGTATCCTCTAATTTACAGATTTCGTCTTCAACCGCCCAACTATTACAGTCCACCCTTAATGTCCATTGATGTCCGGACATAATTACGTCCGCTTGTCGCGAGAACAAAGCACCACTTGATATAGGGCATACTTTCAAGGCTTCATCTAAGTGCAACAGCAAAACAGAATAACTATGCTGAGAGATAGTGCACACCTTCCCTCTTCAGTGCAACCCGTGACGCTGGAACTGCTGGTCTTACCAGAACGTCACGCCTCCTGAGGAACAAAAGAAAAACAACTCACATTAGCTCTTCCTTTTTACGCGTGGCCTAAGAGCATAACGGCATGTCTGATCGCTTCCACAATTAACTCGGTTCTCCTGTTTATCTACTCCTTTCTTATTCTTTTTCTTAGATTCATCTTTCTCTCCACTAGAAGTTACTGCAGACAATGAAGGAAGTTCCTCAAAATTCCCCTCAAAAGGCCTAATTCAGCTCACGTGCACAATAGTAGGGTGAGTCGGAAGCTGTAATTTTACATTTACCGGTGATGTCATCTCGATCACCCGGAAAGGACCTCGATAACGGGATACATATTTTTTCGTTTTGCCTTTTGGCACATACGGATTAGTCATCATCACCCATTGTCCGAAATGATATTTGGGTAAAGCTGCCTTTATATTGTGAACTTTGTCCTGTCTCTCTAACGCTTTAGTGTTCATTTTTTGCACCTGCCACCAGATTGTTTTCAGCTTTGTCGATAAATCCTTAATGGCCGGAATATGGGTTCCCGGTGGGGTCTCGAGCAATTCAAATGGAGATGGCATCTTCCGACCGAACAGTAATTCGCACGAAGACAATCTTGTACTTTCATGCACTTTCGAGTTATATGCCGTGGTTACAAACACCAATAGGGTATCCCAATTGTTGTGTTGCGAATCTACATAATAAGTTAACATCTTAGCCATTGTACGATGAACTCTCTCGGTCTGACCGTTAGCCTGCAGGTGTAAAACTCTCGTTCTCAATTTCTTTACATGCAACAACTTGCATAAAGGTTCAAATGGCTCTGAGCACTATGGGACTTGACTTCTGAGGTCATCAGTCCTCTAGAACTTAGAACTACTTAAACCTAACTAACCTAAGGACATCACACACATCCGTGCCCGAGGCAGGATTCGAACATGTGACCGGACATAAAGTTTGAGCCTCGATCTGTAATTATAGTTTCAGGTGTTCCGAATTTCAATATCCATTGATGTACCGTGGCGTGAGCCACTGTTTTGGCTCACCGGTCCGGAATAGCTGTCATAGACACACAGCGCGAAAAATGATCTATTATTGTTAAAACATAGCGATTACCCGCTGGTGTTTGCACAAACGGTCCCGAGACGTCTGCGCCCAGTAATTGGAGAGGTCTATCCGCTTCCGGTAGTTGTTGTGACACAGTTTTCTGATGACTCAGTTCCGCTCGTTGAGCACACGGAATGCAATTCTTTACATACTGATCGACATCTTGCCTACGGGTTGACCACCGGTAACTCTGTGCTACCCTCCTTTCTGTTGCTCTGCTACCCAGATGACCAGAAAACATTGAATCGTGTGCTTGCCTTAAAATTTCACTTCCCAATTATTCTGGTACGACTATGCGTCGACCGTTCCTAGTTTTATGGTACAATACCCCGTCTTCCACGACGAACTGTCGCTGCAAGGTAAATCGTTGACAATCTGTGTTGGCGGTTTGTGCCTCCACCCATTCGTTCTCATTTATTCCTATGCATTCCACGGCACATACTTTACGATTCAGACCACCCGCATTTCTGTGCGATTTACCCGGTCGATGAATCACTTCAAAATCGTATTCACTAAGACACGAAGCTCACTTAGTTAATCTACTCGTTGGGTCTTTAAGCCCTAACAACCACTTAAGTGCTGCATGGCCAGTAATCACCTCGAAACGTCGTCCGTACAAATAACACCGGAAATAGGTTATTCCGAAAATTAGTGCCAATAACTCCTTCTCGGTTGATGAGTAATTTTTTTCTGCATTGTTTAGCTGTCTGGAAGCATATGCTATTGGGTGTTCCTGCCCGTCTATTTCCTGAGATAATACAATACCCAAAGCAAAATTGCTAGAGTCACAAGATAATGTAAACTGTTTACTAAAATATGGAAAAGCCAAAACCGGACTAGATGTTAACAAATTTTTTGACTTTTGAAAAGCCTCTTCACATTCTGCTGACCAGTGAAATTTTGCTCCCTTCTTCAACAACTGCATGAGGGGCCTTGCAATTTCCACCAATTTTGGAATATACCTCCTGTAAAAATTGGCGAGAACTAAATAAGACTGCAACTATTTTACTTTTGTAGGTGACGGAAAATTCATTACCACCTCTACAAGTTTTGGATCTGTGCGGGCACCCTCCTGTCCTATAATATGACCTAAATAACGGACTTCTTGCAACAAAAAAATGGCATTTTTCCATATGAAGAGTTAACCGCGCTGCTTTCAGACGATCGAAAACTTCGCGCAATTGGCGCACGTGTTCTTGCAGGACCTTTGAGAAAATAATTATGTCGTCCAAATATACCATACACTGATTAGGTTCCAGCCCTCGTAACACGCTATCTAGTAACCATTAGAAGGTTGCCGGAGCATTTTTGAGTCCGAAAGGCATTCGCCGATACTCAAAATGACTTGTAGGTGTTGAAAAAGCTGTCTTCGGTCGGTCTTCTGGGGCGACCTCCAACTGGTGATACCCGCTTCGAAGATCTGAGGTCATGAAGTACCGACACTGACCCAAATTATCCACAGTTTCAGTGATATTAGGCATTGGATATGCATCCGATACAGTTTTTTGATTCAGGAAACGATAATCACAACAAAATCGACATGCCTTGCCCCCATCAGTTGATTTTTTACCCACTATTACGACAGGAGTGGACCGGGGACTACTACTGGTTTCTGTTATCCCATCCTTAAGCTGTTGATTAATAAATTCTTCCATGACAGGCTGTAAACTTTTTAGAACACGATATGGACATTTATACACCGGTGCTTCATTTCCAGTGGGGATGTAATGCTGAACTAACTGTGTGGCGGGCATTGGACAATGAGAACTAAATAACTCTTTATATTCCGTCAAAAGGTTCTCCATGACTTCTCTGTCTTGCCCTTCTAAATGTGCTAATTTATCCCTCAGTGCGGACCAGCTGACAGACTCTCCCCGCATTGTGTAATCTGCTGTGGAATCCTTACCCAGTTCATCTTCCCCTATTATCTCCAGATTCGCTATTACGGTACCCCGTGCTAACTGCGCCTCTTCAAGGCCAAAATTATCAATACTGACAGGAACAACCATTTTTCCTTCCATCTCCCACACGTAGGACACGCTAAAGCGCTTAAAACACTTCATTTTATCCAGCAGCTCATTCTCAGACAAAGGTTCAATGACACACAACTAATTTACCAGCACACTAGCTCGAACATCTGCCCAGATTATTTTCCCTGTACCCTTCGGTATAGTATCCCGCGAGTTAACCCTAAGGGACCTTGTACGCAGTTTAGGTGGTCCACCCGACGCCTGGGTGGTTCCTTGCAACAGTAATGGTTTTTCGGCCGCAGAACCTAGGCGAAATTGTATTCCGTCCAGTTCTACGGCACGCTGCTCCAGGTTAACTTTTGTGTGATGCGCAACCAGGAAATCCAGTCCGATTATGACATCATAGTTGCTGCAGTCAACTGGAAGAACTTCTACCTTAACCTGGAAGTTCCTCATTTCCACTCGGAAGTTCAACACTGCTGATCCGAGTGACTTAACCTGTCCCCCACCCACGCCACTTAACGCACAGTGTGGTGGTTTTAATTGTACTTTACCGAGTACATTTCTACTCGCCACGGATACCTGAGACCCGGTATCCAATAAAAATTTGCACAGTCTGCCCCTCACGAAACCGGTCAGAAAAAAGTCTGCCACTGATTCTGCACTAACATTAATCCTTACCGGGGGTGTTGCACAGTGGACACACCACCCCCTGCCCCATTTAACTGAGGGGGGTGAGGCCCACCTTGCGGTTTCCTATCATAATTCTGTCAGGACCCATTGCAATTACGCTCCCGATGACCCCAACGTCTGTATTTCCTGCACTGCATTTCCTTGCAGTTGCATCTAATGTGTCCCATCTGACCACATCGGAAACATTTTATTTCTGCATTAAACACTGTTTTCCCGTCCCGCGTCTTTGTTACTGCTTCAACTTTCTATAACGCCACAGCAATTCCGACTGCCCCATTGAGAGTCTTAGGGAATTCCATCCTAATCTTGCGGGAGGTTTCGGGTTGTATTCCCCACAAAAATGCGTCTAGTGCCCTCTGCTCAACTTCCTGCAGAATGGCTTCATTAACCCTATCGGAATCCGTTAGCTCATAGGTATTAACATTAAGTTTTCGAATTCGATCTACAAAAGCTTCTATTGATACCCCATTCCTTTGATACATTCTATTCAATTGTTCCCGATAATATCTAGACGTATTTTTCCTCCGATATCTTTTCAGCAACCATTTTTGAATACTTCAAATGTCCGAGCATCCCTTAATTCTTCATGGGATATAACGTACACTCTGGGATCCCCAGTTACTTTCAGCTTAGCCACATGAAAAATTGTTTCTGCACCCCAATTTCCCAATTTAGCGGCCGTGCTAAGGTTCTAAAAAAAAAATCATAACATCCTCCACAACTTTTCAGGAGAAAGGGGTGACCAAAGTGTCAAGAATTACTGCATTAACAGGAAACCGTTCCTTGCTCGCTTCTTTAGACCGAGCAAGCTCTGTCTCTAATTCCGACACTCACTCAGGTAGCTGCTGAATAGCCACCTTGGCTGACACAGACTGTTCCATCACTACCAGCTATCGAATCAAGACTACAGTAAGCCCAGAAAGAAGAACAGGAAGGGAAGACGGGCTATGCTACAGGTTCAGACAAACCTCCAAATGAAAGATTGGCACTTACTTGTCATGTCACCGTAGTTGCTGATTCATTGTTGCCCTTCTCATGTGCCACATATCCTCGTCGATTAGTAGCCACAATTTCTTCCAATTCCAGGGAGAAGACCACTATTATCACCAATTGTAACAGGAGTGTGTGATGCGCAGGTTGCCCGACTGACACAACTTGTAATAGGATGACCAGAGTGGGTGACGTGGTCGGGGTTGTAGGGCGTGTCTGGGTAGAAGAAGGTAGCTGTTTTAGCAATCTTCCTCTCTATTGTTGGTTCTTCCAATACATTTTCTGGTAGCTCATCCCCACTGCTCGTGTCGTGCTGGAGACGTGCTGATGCACGCAGCCCAGGGAACGCGACACTGCCCTCGGTCAGCGGCTGTGCAGGCAATAGGAGGTTAGTGGCACGAGGCCCGGCTCAGCGCGCCTCCTGCAGACGCCGGTGCAGCAGCGGATAACGCCCCCCGCCGGCCAGTCCTCGCGGACAGCGTCAATGATGACAACGACGTGAAAGTGACCGAACGCCCAATCAGTGTAACCGGATGCCGACGCCCACCTCTGATGCCCTTAAATAGTGCAGACCGCTGCTGAATCCACCGGTTATGCAGCGGCGTGTTTATTAGAAGATTCTCGATGAGTTTGCTAATGCACCTGCGCCACACGCGGCCAGCGCTTGCGTAATTCTGCTAATGCTGCGTTCTGCTGGCTGCCGCGCACGTACACACATACCGTCACTCGTTGCAAACCTGTGCAACCTGCATAACGCGCTGGCCAGCCTTTGTCTGCCGTTTGCAGTGAGGCTGGTGCATCGTGCACTGAAACACACTAAATCACAATTTCGCACCGTGTTTCCTAAAAATAACCCCTTGTCCTCTACACACACCAACTGCATTAATCAAATTGATAGATGACATCAAACATGGCATGGACACATGTGAAGCGACTATTTTAACGTTGCATGATTTCAGCAAGGCTTATGATATCAATTTTGATAAATTAGTTATGAAAATGAATCAACTGAATTTCTCAAACAGTGCTGTACTGTACCTTACAAACAGACGTCAATAAGTTGTTTGTGGGTCTGAAGTGTCACCATGGAAACTTGTGCTCTCAGGAGCCCCGTAAGGTACAGTCCTTGGTTCACCATTTTTTTTGCTTTTTTATCAATGATATTTCATATCTGCTACATTATTTTATCTACCACTTAATTGCTGATGGTATCCAATTATAAGTGCTGGGCCTAAGGACACTGTTGCTACTGTGGTTGGTGTGAGTAATGTACCTTAAAAACAGATGTCAATGAGTTGTTTGTGGACCTGAAGTGTCATCATGGAAACTTGTGCTCTCAGGAGCCCCCTAAGATACAGCCCTAGGTTCACTACTTTTCTTTCTTTTTACCAATGATATTTCATCTCTGCTACACTATTGTAACTACCACTTAATTGCTGATGGTATCCAATTCTACGTGCTGGGCCTAAGGACACTGATGCTACTGTGGTTGGTGTGATTAATGATCTTTATTCAGCACCATGATGGATACAAAATCTGGGTCTTAAGCTTCATCCTAAGAACCCCAATAATTTAAGAAAATTATTAGTTGTATTATGCTTTGTAAAATCACAAAATTATGTTGGAATTTTTTATTTTCCTTGTTTGAAGATAGTTACCTTTTAAAACACATTCAGGAAAGAGTTAAGACAAATAATTATTATGGTAGTAAGAAGGTTAACTGAAAATGAGTGGTGTGAATCATGATAGTGTTACGGTGCTACGGGTGCACATAGAATTTGTCCTGGTGCGGGAACCTTTGGGTAAAGTCTGGCGACAGTGGGCCGGTGTTCCAGCCGCGGCAACATCAAAAGGACTGGAGCAGAAGCACCTGGAACCCTCCACCTTGCATCGTCTTGACGCTTCAGGACATTGCCATGCCATGGCTATATAAGGCCCACCCAGCTATTGTGGTCATTCATTGTGAATAGTTTCGTTCAGTGCATGCTGCAGATGTGTTTAGTGTTCCAACTTTAGTGTCTAGTGGACTGTTTTATATGACAATATTTTATTCGTTTACTTTAGTCTGTTAGTGTATTGTAAATTAAGTTTGCAATGGATAAATTTGTTACCAAAACGGTGCGCTTGGAAGTTGTTGATACTGCAAGTCAACCTCCTACAATTATTGTGTCATCAATTGCTTTGTCGTCTTGAGGCGAGAACATACACAGCCAAAATCTGGAAATCCAGTAAGGGAAGATCATTTCAGAAGTCTTGGTTGATCAAATATATATGGCTATAATATGAAGCATCTACCAAAAAAGTTTTTTGCAAAACCTGCAAAGAGGCAGATGCTTAAAATGTATTACAATTTTCTTCAAAAAAAAGAAGATACCTTTACTTCTGTAGGGTTTTCTAACTGGAAAAAGGCTTTGGAAAAATTCTGTCTTCATGAAAATATGTTTCTGCCTAAAGAAGGTGTTCTGAAACTAAATTCTATCACTAACTGAAGTTAGTGAATAAACAGTTAGATAGTGATATGAAGAAAGGCTGTTTAGCTCTTGAAACAATTTTTACTACCGTGGAATTTCTATGCTGACAAGGACTAGCAATTAGAGGGCACAAAGATGTAAACACAAATTCTTTTCAATTGTTGGAACTCCGAAAGAATGACATACCTGAGTTTAAAGATTGGTTAGGGCATTTGGGGTATAAGTGGACATCCCACAATATTCAAAACGAGAGCATTGATCTACTAGGAATGTCTGTGTTGAGAAAGGTATTGGCTTCAATCAAGAAGACTGAACATTTTTCTATTATGTTTGATGAAACAAGCGATTCTTCAATTCATGAACAAGTGTCATTTTATATTCATATTGTCAATGATTCCTTAATCATCAACGAAGACTTTATTGGCTTATACGAGACCCCAAGCACTGAATCACAAACTCTGTTTAGTATTTTAAAAGATGTTTTTGCTAGTCTTGATATGTCAATAGATAACTTAAGAGGACAGTACTATGACGGTGTCTCAAATATGTGAGGTAAGTCCAAAGGACTAAAAAAGTTAGTTTTGGACATACAACCAAAAGTACGTTATGTGCACTGCACTGCTCACAGTTTGGACTTGGCAGTTCTTGACAGTCTCCGCCATCTTACATCTATGAGGGATATGTTACATCTATGAGGGATATTATGGCATTAGCCAAGGACTTAATAAACACTGTAAGGGAATCCAACAGAAGGATAGGACTTTTCAGAAGCACACACTGTGAGAACGCCAACGAACAAGCTGGTATACAACCCCTTTGCTTGACTCAATGGTCTGTGTGAGCTTCTTGTATCTTGAGAATATTGAAAAACTTTGAAGAACTTCTAGAGTTTTTTGAAACATTTTCTGCAGAGGACAAAACAGAGGCAGGTTACAAATGTGCAGGCTACCTTGAGTCGATGTTACAATTCAAGACTTATTTCTTCTTACGTCTTTATTGCCATGCAGTGAACCCAGTAGGGGATGTCAATGAAAAAATTCAATGCCCTCATCTAAGTGTTGCTCATCTGGAAAAAATATATGAGGACTTGATTTGTATATTGAATGGAAGGCATGATAGTTTTGAATACTTTTGGGAATTGTGTTTGAAAGAAAACCCTTCACAAATTGATGATCCTTCGCTGCCTCAGAATTGAAGTAAAGCAAGGAAGTATGAAAACAAGAGAGCGAGCTCATCACACACTTTCAAAAACCAAAGGAATACTACAAAGCTATTTAAATTGAAGTTTGTGAAACAGTACAGTCTTGCATTACTGAGCAGTTTACTTCAACTGGACTCACACAGGTCATTGCAGTTGAACAAGAGTGCTTGCTTTTAGTAAACAGAGGTGAAACAAATTTGAAAAAATTAATTGAGTTTTTAAAAAATCACCTAGACATAGAAAAACTGCACTTACATTTGAATATGTTAGCTGATATTGCTAATAAAAAACAATTGGTCTTAAAAAACATGCATGATGTAAGAAAGCACATTCTACATCTACATCTACATTTATACTCTGCAAGCCACCCAATGGTGTGTGGCGGAGGACACTTTACGTGCCACGGTCATTACCTCCCTTTTCTGTTCCAGTCGCGTATGCTTTGCGGGAAGAATGACTGTGTGAAAGCCTCCGTACGCGCTCGAATCTCTCTAATTTTACATTCGTGATCTCCTCAGGAGGTATAAGTAGGGGGAAGCAATATATTCGATACCTCAACCAGAAACGCACCCTCTTGAGACCTGGCGAGCAAGCTACACCGCGATGCAGAGCGCCTCTTGCAGAGTCTGCCACTTGAGTTTGCTGAACATCTCCGTAACGCTATCACGGTTACCAAATAACCCTGTGACGAAACGCGCCACTCTTCTTTGGATCTTCTCCATCTCCTCCGTCAACCCGATCTGGTACGGATCCCACATTGATGAGCAATACTCAAGTATAGGTCGAACGAGTGTTTTGTAAGCCACCTCCTTTGTTGATGGACTACATTTTCTAAGGACTCTCCCAATGAATCTCAACCTGGCACCCGCCTTACCAACAATTAATTTTATACGATCATTCCACTTCAAATCGTTCTGCACGCATACTCCCAGATATTTTACAGAAGTAACTGCTACCAGTGTTTGTTCCGCTATCATATAATCATACAATAAAGGATCCTTCTTTCTATGTATTTGCAATACATTACATTTGTCTATGTTAAGGGTCAGTTGCCACTCCCTGCACCAAGTGCCTATCCGCTGCAGATCTTCCTGCATTTCACTACAATTTTCTAATGCTGCAACTTCTCTGTATACTACAGCATCATCCGTGAAAAGCTGAATGGAACTTCCGACACTATCTACTAGGTCATTTATATATATTGTGAAAAGCAATGGTCCCATAACACTCCCCTGTGGCACGCCAGAGGTTACTTTAACGTCTGTAGACGTCTCCCCATTGATAACAACATGCTGTGTTCTGTTTGCTAAAAACTCTTCAATCCAGCCACACAGCTGGTCTGATATTCTGTAGGCTCTTACTTTGTTTATCAGGCGACAGTGCGGAACTGTATCGAACGCCTTCCGGAAGTCAAGGAAAATAGCATCTACCTGGGAGCCTGTATCTAATATTTTCTGGGTCTCATGAACAAATAAAGCGAGTTGGGTCTCACACAATCGCTGTTTCCGGAATCCATGTTGATTCCTACAGAGTAGATTCTGGGTTTCCAAAAATGACATGATACGCAAGCAAAAAACATGTTCTCAAATTCTACAACAGATCGACGTCAGAGATATAGGTCTATAGTTTTGCGCATCTGCTCGACGACCCTTCTTGAAGACTGGGACAGTACACAAGAGCCTGCAGTTGGAGAAATGTTATATGAAGTAGTGAAATGCATTAAGCTTCTCCAAGTAGTTCAACTCATGTCAGCAACAGCAGAATTGTCGTTTAGCTCCCTTAGATGTCTTAAGTGATATCAACAATGGGACAGAAGCGATTGAACAACTTGCTTGTTCTTCATGCCCACCGAGATTTTTTTGGATGAATTTGATATCTGACTAGTCGTCAACGACTTCACATTCAGTAATCCAGTCAGACATTTGCTCCTTTCTAAAGATACTCTAGCCCTAATAATGGCATTTAGAGCAATATTAAAAATCTTTATAAAATAGAGAATTAAATACATGCATAATGTTAAATTTTCAGTTTCAAAGTATTAGTACTAGTTTAGCACTGTATTACTATATTACTACAGTACTGTATTAGTTATTTTCAAATACTTATATATTTTTAGGGTGTAAGACCCAATTAAAACCTACTATTTACATACTTTTTGACTGAAAGTATTAGGCATACTGTATTAACTTTATTAACTGTATTAAAGCATTAACTTTGAGATATTGTTTTTATTTAATGAACCATGAGCCTTATTCAAAGTAAGCTTAAATTAGCTGTTTCACTTGTTAATCAAAGTGCTATTACTGTGCAACAGCAATATTTTATGTTTTATTCTTTTAATGATAGTTTAGGATTTATTTAAATATAATTTCAGTATTTTCAGAGATATATATTCACTGCTCTGTAATAGTCTATGATTCACTGCTCTGTAATAGTCTATGAGTATGATTATTACTGTAAATTAAATTAGCTTTTTATGAAAAAATCTTGTGTGTTTATGGTTTGTTTCTTTTTTCAAAGCCAAAAAACGTGTCAGGATTGTCGAGTTTCCCGTTGTGTCGAGTTATCGAGAGACCAGTTTTCGGGGTTCTAATGTTGATCATATGACTCTAACGCTTAAAAAACTTTAAAAATCACTATTTTTCATCTAAAACTTAGAAAATTTCCTGTGGCTAGACCCCCAGTATGCTCACCCCCCCCCCCCCCCCACCCCAATATTTTTTATAAGTTGGTGCCCCTGGTAGCTAATTACCCTATCAAATAATAGTAAGAGGTCTATGCATAATCTTTGATGAGCACTTAATCCAGAAGGAAAAACTGTCACAACACACAGAAAAATTTTTTCTTGCCTGCTTGCAATCTAAAAATTTATAAAAACATGTTAAGCAAAAATAAAACAAAAGCTAGTCTGGTTTCCAGTCCTTTTACTTCTGTGATGTATTTCTGAACAGTGCAAATAGTGAAGACTCCAGGCAACTTGATATAGCCATGAACGCTTCTGTAAAATGCATGTGTAACATACAATTATTTAATCATGTCAGTCCTTCCTACTTATACACAGTGACTATGTCTACTCATCACCACCAACTTTGACCAGATTTTTGGTTGGTGCAGGGCTTGGCTGAAATGAAAGTGACAGAATTTGGAGATCAAGATGGCCAAGTGCTAAGAAAATATAGCATTTTTGGTGTGAGTCAAATGAGGCATGAGCTATTTATGTTAGCATAGTTGCACCACAGCATTTGGTGCAGTGTAAAGAGTTGTTGTTGTTGTTGGGGTCTTCAGTCCTGAGACTGGTTTGATGCAGCTCTCCATGCTACTCTATCCTGTGCAAGCTTCTTCATCTCCCAGTACCTACTGCAACCTACATCCTTCTGAATCTGCTTAGTGTATTCATCTCTTGGTCTCCCTCTACGATTTTTACCCTCCATGCTGCCCTCCAATACTAAATTGGTGATCCCTTGATGCCTCAGAACATGTCCTACCAACTGATCCTTTCTTCTGGTCAAGCTGTGCCACAAACTTCTCTTCTCCCCAATACTATTCAATACTTTCTCATTAGTTATGTGATCTACCCATCTAATCTTCAGCATTCTTCTGTAGCACCACATTTCGAAAGCTTCTATTCTCTTCTTGTCCAAACTATTTACTGTCCATGTTTCACTTCCATACATGGCTACACTCCATACAAATACTTTCAGAAATGACTTCCTGACACTTAAATCTATACTTGATGTTAACAAATTTCTCTTTTTCACAAACGCTTTCCTTGCCATTGCCAGTCTACATTTTATATCCTCTCTACTTCGACCATCATCAGTTATTTTGCTCCCCAAATAGCAAAACTCCTTTACTACTTTAAGTGTCTCATTTCCTAATCTAATTCCCTCAGCATCACCCGACTTAATTCGACTACATTCCATTATCCTCGTTCTGCTTTTGTTGATGTTCATCTTATATCCTCCTATCAAGACGCTATGCATTCGATTCAACTGCTCTTCCAAGTCCTTTGCTGTCTCTGACAGAATTAAAATGTCATCGGCGAACCTCAAAGTTTTTTTTTTTCTTCTCCATGGATTTTAATACCTACTCCGAATTTTTCTATTATTTCCTTTACTGCTTGCTCAATATACAGATTGAGTAACATTGGGGAGAGGCTACAACTCTGTCTCACTCCCTTCCCAACCACTGCTTCCCTTTCATGTCCCTCGACTCTTATAACTGCCATATGCTTTCTGTACAAATTGTAAATAGACTTTTGCTCCCTGTATTTTACCCCTGCCACCTTTACAATTTGAAAGAGAGTATTCCAGTCAACATTGTCAAAAGATTTCTCTAAGTCTACAAATGCTAGAAACGTAGGTTTGCCTTTCCTTAATTTTTCTTCTAAGGTAAGTCGTAAGGTCAGTATTGCCTCACGTGTTCCAGTATTTCTACGGAATCCAAACTGATCTTCCCCGAGATCGGCTTCTACCAGTTTTTCCATTCGTCTGTGAAGAATTCATGTTAGTATTTTGCAGCTGTGGCTTATTAAACTAATTGTTCGGTAATTTTCACATCTGTCAACACCTGCTTTCTTTGGGATTGGAATTATTATATTCTTCTTGAAGTCTGAGGGTATTTCGCCTGTTTCATACATCTTGCTCACCAGATGGTAGAGTTTTGTCAGGACTGGCTCTCCCAAGGCTGTCAGCAGTTCCAATGGAATGTTGTCTACTCCCGGGGCCTTGTTTCTACTCAGGTCTTTCAGTGCTTTGTCAAACTCTTCACGCAGTATCATATCTCCCATTTCATTTTCATCCACATCCTCTTCCATTTCCATAATATTGTCCTCAAGTACATCGCCGTTGTATAGACCCTCTATATACTCCTTCCACCTTTCTGCTTTCCCTTCTTTGCTTAGAACTGGTTTCCCATCTGAGCTCTTGATATTCATGCAAGTGGTTCTCTTTTTTCCAAAGGTCTCTTTAATTTTCCTGTAGGCAGTATCTGTCTTACCCCCTAGTGAGATAAGCCTCTACATCTTTACATTTGTCCTCTAGCCATCCCTGCTTAGCCATTTTGCACTTCCTGTCGATCTCATTTTTGAGACGTTTGTATTCCTTTTTGCCTGCTTCATTTGCTGCATTTTTATATTTTCTCCTTTCATCAATTAAATTCAATATTTCTTCTACTGCCCAAGGATTTCTACTAGCCCTCGTCTTTTTATGTACTTGATCCTCTGCTGAATTCACTACTTCATCCCTCAAAGCTACCCATTCTTCTTCTACTGTATTTCTTTCCCCCATTCCTGTCAATTCTTCCCTTATGCTCTCCCTGAAACACTGTACAACCTCTGGTTCTTTCAGTTTATCCAGGTCCCATCTCCTTAAATTCCCACCTTTTTGCAGTTTCTTCAGTTTTAATCTACAGTTCATAACCAATAGATTGTGGTCAGAGTCCACATCTGCCCCTGTAAATGTCTCACAATTTAAAACCTGGTTCCTAAATATCTGTCTTACCATTATATAATCTATCTGATACCTTTTAGTATCTCCAGGGTTCTTCCATGTATACAACCTTCTTTCATGATTCTTAAACCAAGTGTTAGTATGATTAAGTTGTGCTCTGTGCACCTGTACAGAATGAGTACAGAATGGTAAATTGAGGCTCATGGGTTTGAGCTCCTAGGCAAAACCTTTTTTTTTTTCAATTTTCATGTTACTTACACTGCAAGTAAGCCAAAATACTCAGTGTATTGAATTTATTAATATATCCATAAAACGCATGAAAAGCAGTGCAAAGAAAAATATGGGATTGCAAATAAATTTCCAAGAAAGAATTGCAATTACAGCATCCGCAAGGACTCTGTAAATAACTCCACAAGAAAGTACTGAAATTAAAGTGTACAACACTCCCTAGTCCATTAATTCCATATTGTCTCTTGAGCAGCCCTCAGCAGTTGCACCCAAACAGTCGTTTTCCAGTGCAGGTAAAATTGGCCCATTGATAGAGTAAAAGAAATCATATCCTGAGAAGACATCTAAATACATTCCATTGTACAGTACCAACTTTCCTCACCAATATTTGGCAAAGTAATGTGTTATGAATGGTCTGCTGCCAAACTCTGCAGTGAGAGAAAACGTTTCATGAATCTAAAAGAAGTTTACTTTTCCATAGAAACATTAAAACAATTAGAACATCCATGTAATCGTAAAAATACTATTTTTATAGCATGTGCAAGATGATGAGATAATTATACTGCTTCCTCCATCTTCAACCATAAAATAATAAAAGTATGTAGTTTATGCATGAAGTTTCCATATACGCCATAATGTTCCTTCCTGGAAATTCATTTGCAATCTGAACTTTTCTATTGCCTTTTGCTTTCAAATCCTTTTATGAAAATATTAATAAACACAATGTATTGAGCATTATTTTGTCTTATTTGCAGTGTTAGTAACATATAAAAGGAATAAGGAACAAAGTATGTTCTCAGAGCCCAGGTGGAAAATATCAGTTGTGCTGACATGAGCTATGATTTGCAGCCAGTGCTTTCAATGGCCAATAGCAAAGCTTCCACCACATTTTGATTGAGACAGCTCAGGTAGCATTCTCAGTGCACAGTGTGCTTCTTTCCCAACCTTTGTATTTTTCTGAGAGTGTTCTCTATGTGCCTAGTGTTGGAGCTCTGAATGATGAATATACTCACCCTGTGTGATTCTCCAGTCTTGGGAAGAAAATTGGCCACTGGTCCAATAGGCAAGGCATCCCATTCGAACTCAGATGTGTCATCAGCACTGAACAGCACCTCTTAGCTGCCACTCAGCCATGAGCGACATCTGTGCAGCCGTTTCACACGTTTTGCAGCCAGTTCCCACATTCACCTTCTGCTCAGAGATATGTGATCACACTGCTTTTCACCAATCACTCTCAAACAAGGACAAGCAGCAAGCTGTTATAGATCAGAAGAAGCATTGGCATCTAGCCTTTCATGGGATTCCAGTGACATAATAGATGTCACTGCATTTACTACAGGTTCTTCAGTGATACCGTAGCTTAGGATAGCAATATGAAGCCTGTAGACTGTAGTTAATACAGATTCTAGCTGTTCTTGGGCAGCAGCCAATTCACCCTGTATCTGAGCACAAGTGCTCTTATTCATTGCCTACTATATAAAAGTTATATAAAAGCATGAAAAATGTACTAACCAAAACAGTCAGAGGCTGAGAAACCACAAGCAGATAACAACAATAGATCATATTACCAAACTGAGGTACTGTAAGTGGCATAAATCTACATTGCTTAAATTACATTAATCATGGAGTACAAATAGGATAAATATAAACTAACTCTTTTGCCTTTAAGATAATTCTAAAAGATAATAACCATTGTTACCAAAATCTAAAGTACATGCCTCTATATGATGAGTATTTAACAGATCTCAGTTGGTCAACACTCAGGATATTAACAAGTGGGTATTTTGTTTTGTTACTTCTCCTGTGCTTATCTGTCTTCTCTTTCCATTATCTCTCTTTGTGTCTCCTATTTACATTCACATCTCTCTTTTGTTTATGATCTGATTTCACTTGTTTATTATAAATTACCTTGCTTCCCTTTCCATCTACCTACTTCAATCTTCTTTCTCCTTATTTCTGCAGGAGGAAATTCAGTTCAAAAAGTATGAAAGTAATGATGAGTTCTTTAGCGTTTCTGTCATGCTTGACATGTTTTGTCATTTTTTTACGTGTCCAATGATTCTACTTATCTCTTATCAGTGTCATAATACTAATGGAAAAATGGTTGTTGATTATGCAGTCTTCTATTTTCATTAAGTGCCTGAAGTCATATCCTTTTCAAATGAATGAATTCCCTGGACATGCAGAAATATGGAATATGGCATTAGATTTAAAAGTTAATTTTTACTATTGTATGTGAATACTGATGTCAGTTTTTCAATGAAAGAGGAATATTTTATTTTATTTTATTTTATTTTTGTACTGTAGATTTCAACAGAGAATGTGCTGCAGATATCTGTAGGTGGACTGTTCAGAGACAATCTTACTATAGTGCTGAGGGAGCCTCCTCATGAAGTGAGAATATATAACACCACAATTGTTCTTGAACGTTTTGAAACTCTTCTGAGGCAACTATGTAAAAGAGTTGATCCTTCACAACATGAAAATCCACCTGACATTCCAAGAGAGGTAGAAAACATTGGTGATTTCCCTCAGTACCTGACAGTCCTTAAGGTATGTATTACACTACTTGTGTAAAAAGTTCACTTCAAATTTTCATTTTTTTTAGGGGAACGGTGTTTCATTAGTTGTAAGTATACTTAAGTGTCAGATTTGATGTTCTAAGATGCAAATGGAACAGGAATTCATGCAAAAGGTGTTTGATGAATTTTTATGAAACTCTGTACCTGTGAGTGATGGGAAGGTAATTTACTTTTTTGCGTGAAGAGATACCCAGATTGTCAACCTCTACATGTGAAACAATGAAATTGATTACTGTATGGTATCATCTGATCATGCTTCATGAGTGGAGCTGGTCATTATTTACTACCACCTACAATACTTGTATTTGATCTGAGTAACTACCAGATATCTTCAGAAGAACTGTCAAACACAGCTCTCCTGAGGGTGTGTGGTAAATTCCCAAATGAAAAATCGTGTGTGGTAGCAAACACTGACCACCTGCACTCTCAAAACATCTACTGAGTATTCAGTGTGCCATAAAAATTACAAAGTTCAGTGGTATCATGTTATTCAATCTTTGTAGTCACATTCTGTGTCTTAAAAATTGATTTAAGGAATTGATCGAAGTTAAGAGGTTTCCTTGCTTATTTGCCTTTTTTCAGCTCAATAACATCAAAATGGATTGCCTACCACAGTCTCTTGCCAGACTTCTCAATGTTGTGCACCTTGAAGTAGTAAATTGCAATCTGCTTAAGATACCAGTCTTCATTGGCGATCTTCCCCAGTTGAGAGTATTAGTCCTGGCTCACAACAAATTAGGTGCACAAGAAAATTGGGACTTCCTTTCACGCCCTCATATTAGACAGAACTTAGTTGTTCTTAATTTGCAAGATAATGAGGTACAGTTCTCCAAACAATTATTATATATTTTATTACAGTGATTCTATGCTTTTGTAATATTTAAAGTTTTTAGTTTTTGTATTGTATTTATAAACAAGCTTCTGAATATGATATAATGGAAGTGATAACCAATAAATCATTAGCGGTAGCTACAGTAACACTACTTATTATTTGGGTTAGTATTTCTCATTGAAATTTGGCATCATTATCAAAAGTTTCAGTAAATCCTCATAATAGACAATTTGCTGTAGGATATGACATATAATTGTAGTAATTTAAAGCCTTTAATTAAAAGTAAGTAATGGAAAGAGTACGGGTTACATCTTACTGTAAAGCTGAAGTTTCGATTAAGAGATAAATACATAGAAAAGTCTGAGAACGCTGCCTTCCAAAAGTGGTATTTAATTTCCCTCCCAGTCTATGAAATATCCTAGTCCATCCTTATATCACACCTGCTCCCAACCCTTTGACACAGGGATCATACCTGTCTTGAAGTACAGGAAGTACAAGACCAACCTGACGCACCTGCCCAGTACGTCCTACCCCGGTCTGGTCATAGGCAGATCCTATCCTATCAGAGGACAGGCCACCTGTGAAAGAAGCCATACCATATACCAGCTCTGTTCTAACTTCTGCACACCATTTTCTGTAGGAATAACAACCAACTAGTTATCCATCCGAATGAACTGTGGCCAAGGGTGGAGATGCCCACCAAATGGTGCAAATACTGCTGAGCACAACACAATCAATTTCAGAAGCTGCTTCACAAACTGTGTCTTCAGAAATTCTCCCCGACACCAGCTTCTCTGAATTATGCACATATTAATTGTCATTGCAACACACGCTTCAGTTTCATATCTCTCCTGTCCTCAATTTCTGCTAGCTTCTATCCTCCACTCACCTGCATCCCTGCCCTGTGATCCTAACAGTCCTGCACTCAACTCCTCTTCTCCATAGTATCCATCTTCTGCTCTTCTGTCTTCTCCTCTGATCCACTCCCCTATGTCATTAAACACTGCACACAACTCCCCCTTTGACCAGAACAAGTTCACATGTGCTGAATTGGTCCTGCTCCCCACCTCCTTTCTCCACTCACCTGCATCCCTGCCCTGTGATCCTAACAGTCCTGCACTCAACTCCTCTTCTCCATAGTATCCATCTTCTGCTCTTCTGTCTTCTCCTCTGATCCACTCCCCTATGTCATTAAACACTGCACACAACTCCCCCTTTGACCAGAACAAGTTCACATGTGCTGAATTGGTCCTGCTCCCCACCTCCTTTCTCCTCTTTCCCACTCCACCAGACTCAACCTCTCATCCCCGTCAAGCTGCACGATGTTGTCAGCTGGACACTGCAGTCGTGCAGGTATATGTGTATGTGTACGTATGCGTGCATATATGTATTCTGTTAGCTTTGAAGAAGGATACATCTAAAAGTTAGCAATGTTCTCAGTCCTTTTTACGTGTTTATTGAGGATTGAATCCCTCAAATATATGGTGAGTTATTGATGTTCCTCATATTTACATAAAATGTAATTATTTTCTTTATAACATGACTGTATATACTCAAATAATCTGCACTTGTTTTTTCCCAAAGTTAAGGACAAAAATGTGGGATGCACAGATTATTTGAAACAAGGTTGGTACTGCTCCACCTCCAACAATAGATCCCATTATGTTAATTGCATTGTTGTGACCTCAGTTTGTGACACATCAGTAGCATGTTAGAAGTGAAGAATTAACAACATCTTCAAACTCGTTAATTATGGCTAAAAGTTTTCGTTATCGCTCGTACACTGCTAAAGAAAAACTGAAATTTATTGAAGAAGCCAAGAACATTGGAAACCTTGCAGCAGGGGGAAAGTATGATGTGAGTGAAAGTTGTATTCACAACCGGGCAAAAAAACAAAACACGGCTTCAAGAAACTAATAGTAATCACCAGGCGTTTCGTGGCCAAAAAGCAAAGCATCCGGACCCCCAAAAAAGTCTCTACGATTACGTAGATGAGAAGCGACAATACGGATGCACAGCGAAATGTACCAACTTAAAGCACTGGCTTTAGCCAAAGAACTGGGTATTACCAGTTTCAAAGCTAGGCAGGGCTGGCTGCCAAGATTTTTCAACGAAAATGGGTAAGGACTCTGGAGGAAAACTACTATCGCTCAATGGCTTCCAGGTGATGACCAGGAAAAAATAGTGAGCTTTCATCATTACACGATAAAACTGCGACGCGAATAGTCCTATATATTATTGTAAATTGGTAATGCAGATCCGACGCCAGTCTATTTTGAGATGCCGCTAGACAACACCATGAACAGGAAAGGAGACTCCAGCATCATCATATGAACTAAAGTGCGCGTCATTTATGTTGGCGGCCGAGTTTAGGTTCGTTCTGCGCATCTGACGACACAAAACACAGTCAGCAAATGAACAGAGAACAACGTTGCCAAAGCTCGACTGCAGTGCAGAGCACGGACGAGTGTCTTCAGTTTTAGAAACGTTCAGTCATAAATAAAGTAATAGAACAAAAGCAATGTCTTGATAGCAGACTTTCTTTTGTAGAATGTTTGGAAAAAGCATTCTTTATACCAATTGCTTCATATTCTATTAATGAATTAAACCAAACAAGCAATAAGACTCCTAATTCAGGCAATAGCAAGGAAAGGTGTTTGTATCAATCTCACGAACCGCTTTTTCACAATAAAGAACAGCGGTAATTGTTTATTTCCTATTGTACTTTGACGAAGCGTGAGTAATTCATAGTCACACCAACAGTGTTTGTCAGTATTTTGCGTGACATGTTACAATCCTCTGGAGTTTTGTTGTCGGACGAGTTGCATTAGTGTAACGGCTAAGGTGATAGCCAGCACGGTAGCTCAGCGTGTTTGGTCAGAGGGTAATGTGCCCACTGTAATAAAGAAACTGAGTCAACAGATCAACAACGAACGTAACTGGATGTCTTACGACGATCGCCCCGAGCAGATGCAACGAACTAAAGCGGAAAAAAAAAAAAAAAAAAAAAAAAAAAAAAAAAAAAAAAAAAAAAAAAACTGCCGGCATGGTAGCTCAGCGTGTTCGGTCAGAGCCGGTTGGCCTCTGTAATAAAAAACTGAGTAGAAGGATCAACCACCGAACTTGAAAAGGATGTCTTGAGACGTCCGCAACGACCAAACACAACGATCAATAACGAACAAAATGAAAAAAAAAAAAAAAGGTGTTGGGATGATAAGTGCAAAGTTATGAGTTCAAACCTTGTGTGGTGCTTAATATTTTCTTTATTTAAAAACAATATTGAAGTGCCTTACTTCACGAATTTTATTCGTTTGAATGCAATGTTTTGAAATTGCTAGTGCTTTGTCTCTTCATTAACCCTGTCGCTGCTGCCGACACGTGCTCCCCGCATTCCGCGCTGTGCGCAATTTTGTCATCACTGCACTGCTCGCCTGTGCAGACACATGGTGTTCCCAATGCTTTGACGCACTTGTCATTCGATTTCACAAAAACTATTTGGATCAAAAATTTGATTTTAACACGTCTTCTTGACTGATACCTTCCCCCCATAAATGACTTCGTTGTTCAACGCAGTTATTGTGCAGCATTAAATGTAGTAAACCATTGCACGAAATTTGGAAGAGTTTGCTTTAAAATAAAGCCAAACGTGCCCGGTGTAAATAAAAATTTTGTTACAGTCGCGAAAGATGGAATATTTCTCAATATTACATACGACACCTGTGTGGTACTTAAATTAAATGAGATATTGTTATACAGTAAATTTTATATGAAATTTAGGTATCTTGTCCACATTTCATTCTCAACATTGTGGCAACTAAAATCGACCATACGGAAAGTATATGCTATGGACTTTTACCTCTGCAAACTATTCGAAATTTCGTGCAATAGTTTACTGTATTTAATGCTTCATAATAACTGCATTAAACTTCAAAACATATTTAAGTCATTTATAGTGTGAAGGTATCAGTCAAGAAGATGTGTGAAAATCTAATTTTTGGGCCAAATAGTTTTTGTGGAATCGAATGATAAGAGTGTCAAAGCAGTCGGAACACCATGTGTCTGCACAGGCGAGCAGTGCAGTGACAAAGTCGCGGGGAGCATGTCTGTGTAGCAGCGAAAGGGTTAATGCGGCCGTGGTGGCTTTACTTCATAAACTGCATGCTCCCCCCTAAACGTAAACTTGCGAACTATGCTATACAATGGCGCTGCTTCTCTTGGCACGTGCGTCATGTGCAACTGGCAACGCAGCAATCTCCCGCATCTGGGCGGGCATGCGTGAGCCGCCAAGATAAAAGAATTGAACTATAGTGACAGTGAGAAGCAAAGGCGTACAGTAATGTTGTTTGTAACTGGCGATGTATGAAAACTGCCATCTCAAATGATGTGTAAAAGGAAAACTATTCTGAAAATATCACTACAAGGCATACTAGGGTGGATAGACAATGATCTTGAGACTGTCTGGGTGATGCAGGTTTGGCAATGTTGTCCTGGTACGTTACTGAATTTATGTAACATGTCGATCCAGGACAGCTTCCACGGGCATACAGCTAAGGAAGTGCGAGACAAATTACAAAAAGGGAAAACTGATATGGTCATTATCCCTGGGGGTCTAACATACATCCTACAACCACTAGGTGTGTGTATAAATCAGTCATTCAAAGTTGCACTTAAACAGCTATATACGCAATGGATGGCTTATGAAAACCACAAGTTCACACCAAGTGGAAAAATCAAATGCCCAGATTTGTCCCAGATTTTTGAGTGGGTGAAAAGTGCACGGGACTCCATTGTGCAACCACTAGTGGAAAAATCCTTCAAAAAATGTGGTGTTACAAATTCACTGGATGCAACAGAGGATGACAATCTGCGGAAACATGGCTACGATAACAATTATTCTGCTGCTAGTGATGACGATGAAAGTGATGGTGAGTAGAGAGGTAATGCAGCACATTTACTGACTAAAATATTTTATTGCAGATATTAACTTAAATTCTTAAACACGGTAATCCTCATTTCTTTCTTTTGCTAATGTAGGTAGGACTATAGTCCCAGCTGACGGGGATAATGGTCCCCAGCTGACCGCCTAGCTAATGGGCCAGCCAGCAGGCCTGCTAGCCAGCCAGCTGCGTGCCACCGAATCAGTTGCATTTTAATGATTTATCAACCTGTTCAACAGCATGTCAAGGTTTTGACACGTTTTTTCAAACCAATTGATATTATATGTAAGCTAGAACAATTTTTTTCTAAATGGAACAAATTAAAGCAAACAAAAGAATTCCCTCACCTCAAAATTAGGGTGCACAGATTATTCAAGCATGTGGATTATCTGAGTGTATACGGTATGTCGGTTGGATTTCTGTGCCACACTGCACTGGCAGACGAAAGCTATAATGTCATACTCTGCTGCATAGCAGGTACTGGGAGATAAGGTACACAGTGTGAACTGGAATGATTTGAGATGGAATGAGCATGTAAGATTGGTTGTAGGGAAGGTCAATTGTTTAGAGAACTGGCATTTGGGACAGACAGCAGAGAAATTCTACTGGAACCAACATACATTTCACATAATGACCACAACAACAAGATAACAGAAATCAGGGCTTGTATGGAAGTATACAGACAGTTGTAACTCTTGAGACTTTCCCAGCGAGTTAATGACATCTCGGGTTGTCAGGTGTTCTGCTGGATAACAGCGTCATTCTTGCACGATATTTCAGTAACGTAGCTTGTAAACTGAGACTGCTCCTCGAGTGGACCTGGTCCAGTATTTATGTCTGTGGCCTTCCCCCTCCACCGGGCTTACAGGCGGTCTGCACCCGCTCGCAGCGACCTACTGGAGTGCTGCCATTCCATTTTCGGTCCGCTTACTCATCTAGACTCTAAAAACCTTTTTCTAGCATAAATATTCTTAATGCTTTCTTAAACTTACCATATTTACTCGAATCTAAGCCGCACTCGAATCTAAGCCGCACCTGAAAAACGAGACTCGAAATCAAGGAAAAAAAAAATTTCCCGAATCTAAAGCCTCACCTGAAATTTGAGACTCAAAATTCAAGGGGAGAGAAAAGTTTTAGACCGCACCTCCAAATCGAAACAAAGTTCGGCCATTGTAACAAGAGACACAGTTTAGGTCGAATGGATGAAGATGCAGCTACAGCAGTTTGGCTCGAGTCGCAAGTAGTAGTTAAGCTTTACCAGGTAGCCATTGCTATGCGTCAGGCGCTCCGTCCGTATTTGTACGGGGATCCTTCCTTTTTCACGTGCTTCATCTGGTTTGAATCGATTGCTTATTTTGCTTTGATCTGATAAGTGCCGTTCTCTTTTTTGTTGGTGTTTACGTCACTCTAAACTGAAAATACACTATCGTACCTTGTCGTGGACTGTTTGTTGCATTCAGATAATGACTGTTATACGACCTGTTGCCGCTCGCTTTTGTGCGCTCTACCGCCGCTTACAATAAAAAGAATGTATTGCCGCATTAGCGAAACAATGGCAAGGGACTGCTATGTGTTGTTACTTACACTGCTGCCTTCTTTGACAATGACCAACAGGAACCAAATAATAGACTGGGTATGAAAGAAGATGTTCTGAACGAGAGTTAAGCAAAAAATTTTTCTCCGTTTGAAAATCTTTGCAGATGCCTCTTTAGTACATTACATTCTGCACAGAAATTGGAGTCATCTTAGATTTAAAAATCTAGTCAGTTGCCGTGCTTTATTTCTGACTGTATCACTATTCAGCATAAGAATAATACGAATATAAACATGACATGATACGTATATTCTTCTGCGTTTGCCGTTGCCTCACTCTAGTTTCGTAGTTTATTAGGAAGACAGGATTTAAATGAGATAACAGCAAACACAAAAGAATACATGGCATAATGTTTACATACGTATTATTCTTATGATGAAGAGAATACTGCATAACTGCATGGGTTTCACGATTCATAAAATTTCCTATTAGCAACCATCTCTTGTCACCGTTGTACACGTCCTGTTGGTGTCAGTTGTCTGTCGCTTTTCGAAAGGCAGCCTGTGTACATGTGTTTAAGCTTGCCCTTAAATGGTTTATTGAAACAGACGTCAAGTGGTTGCAGAACTGAAGTCATCCCGCCTGGAATTACTGCCAAGTTCCTTTTGCTTTCCTCTAATTTTCGTTTTACTGCAGGTGTTGTATGGCCTGCGTACGCATCTAATACCAACAGACTGCGTAAACCAAGCATTGCGCCTGGACGACGATTCCACAAACACCAAATCCATTCAAGCACCATGTCCTCCGAAAACCACCCACTTTCGTTTGCTCCTACAATTACAGGTTTTGGAAACACTTCCGATTTCGGTAAAGTCTTTCGCTTGAAAACTGTGAATGGGGGTAATTTATGTCCATCTGCTGTGCAAGCAAGCATGACGGACATCTGTTTTTCACCCTCTGATGTAAGAACACTTATGTCTTTCTTTCCTTTGGCGTTAACCGTATAATTTGACGGCATGTCAGAATATATGGGAGTTTGGTCAGCATTTCCTATCTGACCAAGAAGGTATTGCTTTTCTGTGTGCCGCCTAATTATGAAGCGCTGAAATTCCACAAGTTTTTCTTCATAATTTTTCGGCAGCTTCTGTGCAACTGAAGTTCGCCTCCGAAGTGAAAAACCCCAGCGCTTCATAAACAGATCAATCCAGCTGCGACTAAACTTAAAATGTTCGATTTTTTGCTCTCTAGCATGCATTTCATGTGCCTTTATTTTTAAAATTTCGGCGTTCACAGGTAGGAATCTCTGACACTATTCCTTAACAAATTCATTTAAAATCACTTCTAGTGCATGATATCGTCCACACTGGACCACTAAATGCTTTCCTGCTACTTGAACATTCAAATAATTTGTCTCTCTTCAGTCACCGTCACCTGACGTTGCTCTCATCAATCCCGATCGCAGACCTGCAGCACGATTAGAACCTTGTTCCGCTAAAGAAATAACTCCCCACTTGAATTTGGTACTGTAATGAAAGTGTTTCATTGTGGTTCACTAACACCAACAAGCATTTCACAAAATTCCACGAAGCAATATGTGTCGCTACGTGAAATCTTAATGAGCGCCAGCGTATCAACTCGTGCAGCAGTCCTAAAGTCTTGTACATTGTTGGTATTTTTGTGTAAAGAAATTTATTTTTGTTGTTACGAATATTTGAAAGGCTGCTACATTCGAAGATGAACAATACGGAATTTCTATTTACTTTGTTGGATAATGTACGAAAATGCAGTTGTCGAAACTCGAGGCGGAGAAAAAAGCTTGTCTTCTACCTTTTTTTTTAAATTTATTTTCTGACGCAGAGGTTTTGGCGCCAGTATTTATCTTTGTGCCTGCAATGCATGCCTGTGTAGCACTACATAGATTCGACGGCAGAAGTTAGTTGTGGCGGCACTTACCAACATTTTTCAGAACTTATGCTTACTTTGCACTCGATTCTAAGCCACAGGCGGTTTTTTGGATTACAAAAACCGTGAAAAAATGTGGCTTAGATTCGAGTAAATACGGTTCTCTTGTTATGAATCTCTGTCATTATTGTAGGTGGAAGAGCACTGAATAGTTTTGTTCCAGTGTAGTGGACACCCTTTTGCACCAAGCCCAAATTTCTTTGCTCATTTTGTTTGTCATTCTTCCTCCATGTTTTATGCTCCTGATAGTTTGGTTTAAACATCTCTATATTTTTATAGACAACACACACAAGTCAAACAATATATTGGCGTGTAGTTGTGTATATTTTGAGTTTTTGAAAGCTATTTCTACATGAGTCTCTTGGGCGTAATCCACGTATAACTCTTAAAGCTCACTTCTGAGCAATGAACACCTTCCTTGGTAGTGGCTGGTTGCCACAAAAGTAATGTCGTATTCAATGAGTGAGTGAAAACAGCCATAATATGCCACTTTTGCAGTGTTTGGTTTAATACATGTAGTGACAATCCGTAAAGCAAACATAGCAGAGCTAAGCCTCTTACAGAGATCTATAATAAGTGGACACCAGTTCATTTTCTTGTCAATGTAAAATCCAAGAAATTTTGTTGTTTCCATTCTTTCTATTGGCTGATTACCACATGTCATACTTAGTTCTCTCTCTTCTGCTGTTTTTTTACAGAACTGAATAAAATTGGTCTTACTGGAATTTAATGAGAGACCATTCACCTTGAGCAATTTAACCACATCTGATAGTATGTGATTAATGGATTCCTCAAGATTCCTGTCTGTTCTACTGCTCACAGAAATTGTGGTATCATCTGCAAATAAAGTAAATTTACACGGCAGGCTTGTACATGATGGTAAATCATTTATAAAAGTGAAGAATAATAGTGGTCCAAGAATTGAGCCCTGAAGAACTCCACATGTAATGGAAGTCCATTCAGAATGTACAGAAATATCACATACTGTACCTGAGCTATTCAAGACAAGTTTTTCTTTTCTGTCTTGGAGATATAACTGTAGCTAATTACCTGCAACACCACTTATTCTTACTAATTTTGCTTTTGGCAAGAGAATCTGGTGATCAACACAGTCAAATTCTTTAGACGAATCACAGAAGACACCAATTGCTAGATGTTCTCATTAAGGGTTTCTAGGACTTCATTTCCAAGTGCATACATTGTGTCTTCTATTACGGCCCTTTTGAAAGCCAAATTGGCTCTTCGTGAGAACCCCATTCATGAGATGATCAGTAATTCTTATATTTGTTAGTTTTTCTGGAATTTTAGAAAAAGCTGTAATCTGAGAGATATGTTGATAGTTGACTAATTCAGTTTTATCACCCTTTTTGTATAGGGGCTTCACAATGGCATACTTCAGCGTACTGGGAACAACACTTTTTTGAAGGGATACTTTGAAAATATGACAGAAAATGTCCCTTATCCACACACAAGAATATTTCAGTAAATTATTAGAATTATTAACAACCCCTGCAGAGTTCTTACTTTTTAGAGACATGATGATGTTTTGAATATCGTCTACAGTGATGGGGTTAAGGTGTGTTTCTGGAATTGTGTTTGAATATACAGCTTGACAAAGAGTTATGGCTTCATCAACATCAGCTTGCAACCAATCTGTTGAGTTACTGATAGGAAGTGTATATTGAAAACCTCAGCCACACTTCTTGGGATTATTTACTAGTGTTCCTCCATTTACATCTTCTGTGCTTGTTGTATCACTTCCTATTTCTTTTTTTACAATGCTCCAAATTGTTTTTATTTCATTATTAGAATTATCCATTTTCTTCTCATAATAAAGGGCTTTTGATTTCTGTATTAGTTTCTTCAAAATTTTACAGTATAATCCATAGTGTTCCCATTTTTCTACATCTTTAGATAATCTTATTGCAGCATACGTTTCCCTTTTGGTTTTGCATGACTGTTTTATATCTTTTGTAATCCAAGGCTTACTTACAGAATTGGAAGCACTGTTTTTGACCCATTTCTGTGGAAATATTTCTTCAAAAAGAGTTAAGAATTCGTGTATAAAACAGTTAAATTTGGAGTCAATATTATCAAGGCTACATACTGAAGGCCAATCCATTTGCTACAACTTATGGTTGAAAGTTTCTTTTGCCTCTTTGTTCATTACTCTTATGAGCTCCCATTGAGGAAATTGTTTTTTAAACAGATTAACGTCATAAAGAATGAGAATTTGTCCATCATGATCTGAAAGCCCACTTATAAACTGCCTGACAGTATCATTCTGATGTCTACTTACACCTAAAAGAATGTTATCTGTCATAGTTTGGGACTCAGATGTAATTCTTGTTGGAAAATTTATTACCGGTATCAGATTATGTAAGGTCATCACAATCTCAGAGTCAATTTTATTCATATTTTATGTCAAAAAGTTTATATTGAAATCATCTAAACTACAATAACCTAGGCTCTTGCATGTAACCCTGACGGGAGAAGTTCTATTATATGTAGAAAAGTTTTTATGTCATCTGAAGGTGCCACGTAGACAGCCAGCACTATTAGTTATTATTTCAGTTGCACATGCCTTAAATTGTTGTTCCACAGAGTATTTCTTAATATTTATGGCTTTGTACGCTATACTATCCTTAACATAAATTGTTACTCCACCTTTGTCTTTACTTTTCCTACAGTATTTTGTTAGTAAACTATAATTTACTATAGATGGCAAGGCACATTTATCAACAGCATGGTGCTCAGTTAGGCACAAAACCTGAGCAATATTTATACAGTCCTTTTCATTAATGTTAATAAGTAGTTGATCTGTTTTACTTAAGAGGCTTCCTATATTTAGATGAAATGCTTTTTTATTCTATTAGTGCTGTTGTTACCTGACTGAGAATCCACTGACACTACCTACTGTTGTCCCTTTTTTTTCTTCAGGCCCACACATAAAAAATCCTTGAGATGTGAAGGAGGCTCAGTATTCCTTCTGCCCAAAAACCTTTTATTTGGATTGCTTGATGAAGATTTCTTCCCATTTTTTGAATTTGGAATTTCCATTTTTCTCATAGATGTCACATCTTTTTCTTCTGCAGATGATGTTAATCTTGTAAGTGAAATCACAACTTCAGCATAGAAGAGTGTTTTAAATGGACCTTGCATTTCGATTTGTACACCATCTGACGAGTTATTTTTCTCCTTTGCATTTTCAGCACCAGGATGTCCTTGTATTACCATTTCTAGGACAGTTTTGACTTGCTTCCCTTAGTTATATTACTAATATGTTCTCTAATTTGATTACACATAAATCGCTTTACCTTATTATTTATATGCATACCATGCCTGGTATAATGAGCCCTTTCATGGGAATGACATTCGAGGAAAGATGAATTGGGAAATGCTGTAGCAATTTTCTGTAGTTTCCTATTAGTACTCGTATTTTTTATTTCTTTGTTGACGCATGATGTGGGAATTAAGTCATATATTGTTGGCATGCTCGAGACAATCATGTTTACATTTCATAAATTGCTTAGGGCTTTCACTGCTTCTCTGACAGCCTGTTTAGCATTATTATGGTACACATCATTAGAACCTCCAATTAAGACAACAACATCATTTTTTGTGAGTGTCTCCAATAGTGTACAGCAGTCCTTTGTTACTTCATACATAGGTGCACTTTGTTTTATGAATGGTGTTATGTTAATGTTCATTTCACTAAGCATCTTCAAAATTTAAAACTTATGTCATGGCACTTCATGTTGCCATGGGGAAACATACTGTCCTTGTTATTCAATTTTATGTACTTCTTTTGTACTTTTGTAACATTCATGGGAATATTCACAGTATCTAAAGAATCACTTGGTTTTCGCAATGTTTGATTTATCGTATGGGGAAATTTATCATCTGAAATCACTTCAGGACTGTTTTTGGTAGACACGGCCATTGTAAACACTTGCTGGTATTGTTTCACACTTGAAAGTACTTTCAGCACAATGCAACAGTTCTCATTTTCACTACCAGTACCATCACTAGACATTTTCACTGTGAGTGATTTTATGACTGTCTCCAAATTACAAACAAACCTTTTTGCTGCCATAAGTTTCTGTTGAAGTGCATCAGCAGTACTTTCTGCTACTCCAAGAGAAAACTTCTTAACAGCAGTTTCTTGAAGGTTGCATGTTTCCATGTCACAGTCACATGCTTTAGTTACTGTGCCTACACTCACCAAACACAAAACATGAGCCCACACGTGTGTTACTGCACACAATCTAATACCTGTGCCATCATCTTTGTTGCAACATACACATAAAAGATTAAATATATTTCCGATTTCTAGAGAACGATTTACAACCACATCTATTCGCAATGCCATCTTGTGAGAATGGTGCATGTCTACTGATCCACCTGAAGATGAGGGTGTAAACCCTCGAAATACATATTGGGAGAAAATAAAAGTGACTGACACAGATAATTGTTTTAATTTGTTTTTAATGTCATAAAAGTCACAATTTCTGAACCACAGTCTAATATGGACAATGTAAGTTTATGTTGTATATGTGTTAGATCAGACAAAGCCTTTCAACCATGTTTAGGAAAATATGGTACAAAATTATGAAAGACTGATTTTAAGTATGAGGATGTCACAGAATTGCTGAGAAATCTTTTAACCAGAAGATACAGGAACATGCTCACCACCCATCAAACACCTGCTTAGGAAACTTCAGAAAGAGAGAAGACTGAACGTGGAATATTATGCATAATAATGAAGAGGACAAAAATCTTTCTGTTCAGTTCACAATAATTTCCCTGTTTCTTTTTGTAATGGATGCAATTGCATTTGATTTGGAGCACTCTAATTCAAATTAATAACCATTGCCAGTATGAACATGGCAGAGGTTACTGGTAAGTGTAGGAACACACTAATTCAAAGTAATAATTGTTGTCACTATGAATGGAGTATTTCATGGAAAGTAATGAGAGAATGTCAATTCTTATCATCTTGGTGGTTAGGTGTCTCACTCAGTTCTGTAATAAACAATATATTACATCTGAAGTCTTGATATATAGAGACTTGGGATAATTTACCAGGTGGGCATTTCAAGTTTTATGTTGCTTGAGTTATTTTAAATATTATATTAATTTAAGAAACAGCTACTTTATTTGTAAGATGGATTGACAGAAGTCAGGAATAATAGCTCTCCCCAATGAAATGAAATGAACATATGGCATTATTGGCCAGCAGACCCCATCTGGTGTTATCCGGCCTCTTGGGCAAAAACTTTCTATTTGATGCTACTTACGCACCTTACCATAGAAGATGGTGAGGTGAAATGATTAGGATGACACAAACATGCTGTCCCCAGCAAAGTCATCTCTGACCTGGCTGGGAATGGAACCAGGCACTATGTGATCTAGAGGAAGTGACACTAATCATTAGTCCGCCAATGACTTGGCAGCAGAAAATATGGTATGGGGACATGAAGATAAAATTTCAATAACAAAACCTCACATGGGAATCCATTTTCAGAGATTTGTGTCATGCTTCTATTGCAAATCTGATTTTCCTAAATCAGTTTGGGTAAAGACCAGGATAGTTCCTTTGAAAAGGGCATGGCCAATTTCCTTCACCATCCTTTCATAATCTGAGCATGTGTTCTGTCTCTAATGACCATGCAGTTAGTGGGACATTAAACTTTTAAACTTTAATCTTCCTTCATTCCATTTGCCTGTAAATGAAAAAGAAAAGACTGTTATGTATATCCAGTAAAAAGTATTGTCTGCCAAGCACTTTACTGGTGTTTGTGATGAGCAGTTATAGCGGTAGAAATACAATTGATTTCAGTTGGATAAAAATCATAAAATTGACATTCACTATTTCATTCAGATGGGTGTTTGACTAATAGACTAAACATCTAGGCCTTGATGCCTTAGTGCAGTACATACCTAGACCACTAATTCTAATACATGTTAGTACAGTAGCACTGAACTCAGAGGTTGACAGTTGTACCAGTAAAAGACATTTTCATAATCAGTAATTGGCTGATAAACACAAATAAAGTGATGACATTTTTTACTTCATGGCCATACTGTGGACTACAGTCCTGAGTCCCCAAAACTCTCCCAGTAGTTAATGAAGTTTGTGAGGGGATGTGACATCGTTGGTGATTCATTTGTAAGAACGAACATTAAGTTTGGAATTCCTGTTGGTGCTACAATTGCAGTACTGTTCAGAAGTAAAGTCTCCACCTCCCTTTCATTTCCATACTCATGGATAATCATCATCTATGTCAGAGTTACACATCTGGAACATTGTGCAAAAGTCATAAAAAAAAGCAATATCAAACCACTTACATTAGGATCTTGCCATGAGAATAGTCCTGGATATTCCACAACGTCACCATACTGTACTATGATTCGGACAATCAATTATTGGAGATGATACAGGATTGTAGTCAGACAAAACAGGGTAAAGTAAATAACTAAGTCACTCTTCCACATATTAGACTACAAAAAAAAGGTCATTATATTTGAGACTTGAAGCAGTATTATGAGCTATAGATTCTCTCTATAGTATGTATGAAAAAAATTTGCCCAATACTGAAATGTTCTTAATATCTGCTACTCTTTGTTATCAATATAATGGAAGGAAACATTCCACGTGGGAAAAATTATATATAAAAACAAAGATGAGGTGACTTACCGAACAAAAGCGCTGGCAGGTCGATAGACACACAAACAAACACAAACATACACACAAAATTCAAGCTTTCGCAACAGACTGTTGCCTCATCAGGAAAGAGGGAAGGAGAGGGGAAGACGAAAGGAAGTGGGTTTTAAGGGAGAGGGTAAGGAGTCATTCCAATCCCGGGAGCGGAAAGACTTACCTTAGGGGGAAAAAAGGACAGGTATACACTAGCACACACGCACATATCCATCCACACATACAGACACAAGCAGACCGGGAGCGGAAAGACTTACCTTAGGGGGAAAAAAGGACAGGTAGACACTCGCACACACGCACATATCCATCCACACATACAGACACAAGCAGACATGTCTGCTTGTGTCTGTATGTGTGGATGGATATGTGCGTGTGTGCGAGTGTCTACCTGTCCTTTTTTCCCCCTAAGGTAAGTCTTTCCGCTCCCGGGATTGGAATGACTCCTTACCCTCTCCCTTAAAACCCACTTCCTTTCGTCTTCCCCTCTCCTTCCCTCTTTCCTGATGAGGCAACAGTCTGTTGCGAAAGCTTGAATTTTGTGTGTATGTTTGTGTTTGTTTGTGTGTCTATCGACCTGCCAGCGCTTTTGTTCGGTAAGTCACCTCATCTTTATTTTTATATATAACTACTCTTTGTTATGCTATACATGGTAAGACAACTAAGATAAGCCACCCAAAATACTGTCATGTCGAAACCACGGTCAAGTCCAAATCTAAAGACAGGGTCGTCAGTGAAATATGTTTATTACTGACACCAATTTAAAGCCAGAACAGAACCGAATTCCTGCATGCAGAGTACTGCAGTTTAAACGAACATAAGATATTCCAGACTGTTGCTATTTATACAAACATCAAATATTCTAGAATACACAAACATTGCAAATATGAGATTTTTTGAGAAACTTCTTGAAATGATAATTGCTAAATAACAAGTAATGGCTGGTGGCCACATTTCACTGGTGACCTACAGCACACTGGTCAGTGACACTAACCACTACACCACACTGGTAGCATCACAACTTGCAGCATTGCTCCCTCTCCTGGAGAAACTGTGACCCTCTGATTTAAAAGTTCTCATTGGGACCAACAACAGCCTCCTGGATATAGAGCTTGTTAATGGCACCCTGTATGGCAATGTTGGTGGTTGTGTTGTCATATCCTCTTCTCTATGTTAAGCTTTGAAGATAGCCCCTCCCATCAGAGATTCATGATTGTTGAGCTGGTCTTCAGTTTCCTTGAAGTTCCCATTATCGATATGCCCCTCAGGACTGCGGTAGGACTTGATGTGGAGGACACAGATGACATCTCTTCACTTCCATCTTCTTGATGAAAGGTCATAAGCTTCAGCTTCATATGTTATATATGATGTAGACCAGAGTAGCAAACTAGTTAAGTCTTTGGATAGCCTCACTTTAGCACATGTGTAAAAATCCATATCAAGTGTCCCAGGCTGCATCTCTCCAGATGGTATTTGGCACTAAAGCACTGTCAATGTTTTTTATAGCTGTCCAGGGACTGTACGCAAGCCAGCTGCCTCTTTATTCATTCCTGGTAATAAGGTGTTTCATGTAGTCATCCAGACAGTGCATCAATTGACATTTTGACCTCGCAACCATGATGTAGAAAGAACAGTGTTAAGCCTTTAGTATCTTGCTTCGTTTTGTTATATGAGAATATACTGATGGGCAATGTTGTATCCAAATCTCTCTGTTCATCATTAAAATACATTAAGGGCATATCTGCAAATGTCGTATTAAAGAATTCTGTTAGGCCATTCATCTGTGAGTGGTGGGCACTTGTCATCCTGTGAGTGATGTCACAAAGTGAAATCACCTTGGGTAATACTCTGGACAGGAAAAGCTTCCCACGATCACAGATCATCACACATGGTGCTCCATGCTTCAAATTAATTTTTTTATAGAAGTAAATTCAATTTCTGAAGCTTTGGCAGTTGGTACAGCTTTGGTGACAGCGTAGCAGGTGAGGTAGTCAGTGCAAACTATTGTACACTTAACTCCCATTTGTTTACTGGAGGAACCTGTCCAACAGGTTGATTCCAGTCTGCTGGATTGGTGCTGCTGCAGCCAGGATTGGTACCAGATATCCCAGAGACAACTGCAGCAAGTGGTACCATCCTTGGTGTTCCTTCAGTGGCTCATGTAGTGTGTAATTGGATCAGTAGAGACTTGGCCAGTGATACCTGCATCTGATTCTGTCTGGAATATCAATGAAAATAATCAGTTTTTGATAATATAAGTAGTTGTATAGCAGCAGCAGGAGTACACACACATAAAAGGTATTACAGTTCAGAAGCTTTCAGAGCCAGTGACTCCTTATTCTGGCAGAAGGCTTGAAGTGGATGGAAGAGGGGTGAAGGTAAAGGATGGATGAGGCTTAGGAAAATGTTAGAGTTTGGAAGAGAAGCCTAGGTCAGGGGAGACTTACTGGATGGGATGAGAAGGAAAGAGCCTTTCCTTCTCATCGTGTCCAGTATGTCTCTCCTGATCTGGGGTTCTGGGTGACTTTTCTGAACTCTACCCCTATTACCAAACCTCACCAGCCCTTTTCATGCACCCTTCTTCCTTTCCCTTCATCACTTCTCCCAGAAGAAGGAGTCACTCTCTCTGAAAGTTTGCAAACTGTGATACCTTTACATATGTGTTCTCCTGCCACTGTTTGGTGAATTTTCATGAATCACAGGTGACCAGACATTGGAGAATCACGGAAATACTTCAAGACAGCTGGCCACATATGAATTGGGATGACGAGCAACCATTTCCATCCCACCAAATCATAGTTCCTCTTATACAATCTTCCAATTGTTAATTGGAATTCTTCTTTGGTTGGTTCCTCCTTCTTCAAAGCTTCTGTGGTTTTCAGCAGTTCTGGATCTTCTCTCTGTTCAGCAGCAATGTAATTTAATGCAGTAATGACTGATATTTCATCCATCTTGCTGGGTTCCACAACAGGATTCCGTGAAAGACTGTTGGCATCCTTGTGTTTGTGTCTGACTTTGTATACCACTGTGACATCATACTCCTGAAGTCTCAGTACCCATCTCACCAGTTGACCCAACGAATCCTTCAGGCTAGTTAGCTAGCGTAGAGAATGCTGGTACACCATGATGGTGAATGGTTTGCCAAATAAAGACAGAACTTCTTGATGGCCCAAACAACAGCAAGGCCCTCTTTCTTGAATGTACAGAAGTTCATTATGAACTTAGTAAGTATCCTGGAATCATAAGGTGTCACCTTTTCAGCACCTTCCTGTGTTTGTACTAGAACTATATGTATCCCAAAACTGCTAGCAACAGTGTGAACTTCTGACCTGTCATTCTTGTCTTAAAATCCTAGAACTGGAGATGTTAGTGCCTTCTAAGGGCCTTTCCTGCATCTCGTTCTGGAAAATTTGGTGTCCCCTCGCAATAGTTCATGCAAGGGATGTGCCTTGGTACAGAAGTCCTTTACATATCGTAGGTAGTATGAGCACATTACAGAAAAACTTTCACTTCACAAATATGCCAAGGAGTCAGAAAATCTTATTTTCTCTGAACTGGTGTGGCTTTCATCACCATTAACTGGGTACCCGAAGATCTTTATTTCTTGTCCGATGAAAAGGCACTTTGTCAGGTTCAGGCACAGGGCTCTGGTATGTACACACTTAAACACAGCTGACAAGCAGCTTAAATGTTCTTCAAAGGTCTTTGAAAAAGTTATGGTGTTATCCATGATAGAAAACCATGTAGGGTTTTGCAGCAGGTTACCCATCATACACTCCAAGGTGGCTGAGTGTTATCTGGTCCAGACAGCATGACTTTGAACTCATAGATGCTGCCAGATGTTACGCACACAGTCTTTTCCCAGTCTGAGTCATAAATATTGAGTTACCACTAGCATGTCTACAAGGCCATAGTTTAGAGATACTTCGTTCCTTTCAGGCAGTCAGGATGTCATCAATGGGCGACAATGGGTAGACTTTTTTTTTCACGATTTTGTTTAGCCATTGGCAGGTGACATGGAAATGTAACAAGCTGTTGTTTCCCTTGAAGAGGACCACAGGTGAGGACCAAGGACTCTCTGAAGGTTCAAGGTGATATCATCTTCCAGCATCATCTCCACTTCCCCCCGGGATTATCTATCAGTCATCCAGTGACACTCCATATGAACCTTGGCTAATTGATGGATGATCCCCAGTATTGACACAGCATTTTACCATGTGCTGCTAGGCCTATCTTTTCTCCACTTTGGATTTGAAAACATCTGTGAATTAATGCAGAATGACCTTCCTTTGTCACCTTTGTTCTTTGGTGAGGCCAGATACTATTGGCAGTTTGATAGTAGCTTCCTCCCTGGTGTTGCATGTAATGGTAGTGCAGAATGATTCTTCATTGCTGACACTAAGGTGCCATTCCTGGTCTGGTTGAGCTATACTTATACAAATACTTTTAGGGATGAGTTGAAGCTGACATTTAGTGATACAAAGTACTCCTTGGCCACCTGCATTGATTATGGTCATTGCTGGCAAGTAGATTTCTTTTGTGAGCCTGAGCAGTTTTTTGCAATTAAAGAACTTTCACAGTTTAGCTGAGCATCTTTATTGATGACTGGAACTCATCTTGTTGACGATCGTCGGATAACTATGTTTTCATTGGCAAACAACCACCCGGAGGAATCTATGTTATGTGAGCTTTTTGTAACAGCTTCATCAGTCTGGAGACCTGATCTTCTGTAGCCTACGACTGCTTGTGATGCGTGCAGGAGCTTCTATCCGAGGATAAAATTATCACTAGCTTCTGCTAAAATGACAAATTTGGAGCATTGTGTTCTACCATTGATAATTATTCTTGCTATACGTGTTCCTTTTGGCTGGAAATATTTCCCATTTGTAGCTTTCAGCACAATTGCTTTATATCACGGACATAGTGTTCTTTAGCTGATGACGATCACAATCCCACATTACAGGGAAGGAAGACCCTGAGTCAACTAGTGCTCAGACAGGTTGGCTGTTAATGATCATGTTATTGAAATTTGCTGACATCTAGGTGACTGTTGTCTGTGGAGGATTTTTATCTGTGGTGGCCTCGCCTCCTGAATTTTTTTTTGCTAGGTGAGTGGCTGGTTTCTGTTTATGGTGATGGGAAATTACTATGGTACATTGGAGAGTGATGTTGTCCAGGATACAGTGATGAGTTTCACCCTACAAGGTGACTACAATCATCTACAGTTGACTGGTATGAAGAGGATGTTGTGATAGTGGACATCTCATGGCATAATAGTGATTAAACACTCATCTTCTTTGTCTACAGTAGTGTACAATGTGTCCAGACTATTCACAGTGAAAACATACCACCATGTTGTTGTCTGCCTTCCAAATGTCCATTTCTTTATGGGGCTTCGTATTTGGTGGAGCGGTTGGTTGTACCTTTGCTGGTTTGATGCTGGGTTCTCATTTGACAGTTGCAACAGAAGTCCAAGTTGGTCTAGTCCATTATTCATTGTGCATTTGATTGGTGGTAGAGGTTGGTGCCAAAGACGGATACACCTCTTATTCGTCGTTCTCTATTACGTCACGATTTATGAGGTTCACATTCCTGGGTGCTGTACTTGGGCTGATATTTCTGACTTCCATACACAGCTGCAACTCTTCTTTTACTATCTGGCATATGAGACAGGCAAGGTCATGGTGGTCTTCCACAGCTGCCGTGGGGACCACATTTGGGAGTCGGTCGTACTTCTTTTGCCCAATTCTTTTCTGTTACAGTTCCTTGATATGGTGGCACCACTTGATAAATTACTTTATTGTTATGACATCCTTTACCAGAAGAGGTGGGTACATGTCTTCTCAAACTCCTTTCATCAAGTGCAAGATTTTGCCAGCTGCTGCCATATTTATATTCACAATGTGACATAGGGGCTAAAACATTCTGTATGTCATTCCCCTATGATGATGGGCATTGTTCTTCAGTTGTTCTTCAACTATGTGGACCTGCTGCTGACTGTCGCCAAGTTTTCTCTTTAGTTTGGCCTGGAATTTGGTCCAGCTATTGAGCTTCTCTTCATTGTTCTCAAATCACTGTTGGGATCTGCCATACACGTAAAAGTATATGTTAGTCAAACACATCATGTCATCCCACCTTTTGTATATTGTGGCTTGGTCAAATTCTTTCAGCCATTTTGTCAGGTCCTGACCAGCATCTCTGGAAAACACTAATGAATACCTCATATGCAGCTTACTTACTTCTGTTTTAGAATCAATAGTCTCCTTAACATACATATCTTAGGAGTGCTGCATCGTTTGTATTCCAAGTCGTGTCCATGCAGGAGACGACTTTTATGTTGCCTAATTGGAACCGAGGTGATGAAGACATATTGAAATAAGCTGCATCTTCACCAAACCATCTCACGTCAAAACCACAATCAAGTCCAAATCAAAAGGTAGGATCATCAATGAAGTACAACACTTAGCACTGAAAACACATTTATTACTGATTCCACAATATGGCCAGAACATAAATGAACTTCTGGACAGATAGTGCTGTTATTTACACAAACCACAGCTATACCAGAATATACAAACGTTACAACTATAAGACATAATGAGAACATTTCAGAAATGATAATTATTGAGTAAAAAAATATTGGCTGGTGCTCAGATTTGAATTGGTGACCCACAGAATGGCAGTTGTTGACACTAACCACTACACCAGACTGCTAGCATCACAACTTAATGGCAGTAATCCACAAATGATTAAATGTATAGCGGTACAGTTTTCACTAAATTATAGCAGGTAGTGGTGTGACATATGCAAGTAATTTTTTACATTTTTTGGTGTTGAATTATTAAACCAACTTCCTTTCCTTAAAATGGTACTATAGACTTTTGCTGTGGTATTGAAAAGAGCATTAAAAAAGGACTTCATTGCCATAGCATGTGTGAAACTTGATCATATAGTAATAATACAACAGTGCCACTAACTACAGTCTCGTCATCAGAAAAGGAGTCCCACAGGCATCTGCCCTACTGTACAAAATGTAAGCCAACACGTAACTCAGGTAAGGTTCATATGTTCATTATTGTTGTTGTTGTTGTTGTTGTGGTCTTCAGTCCTGTGACTGGTTTGATGCAGCTCTCCATGCTACTCTATCCTGTGCAAGCTTCTTCATCTCCCAGTACCTACTGCAGCCTACATCCTTCTGAATCTGCTTAGTGTATTCATCTCTTGGTCTCCCTCTATGATTTTTACCCTCCACCCTGCCCTCCAATACTAAATTGGTGATCCCTTAATACCTCAGAACATGTCCTACCAATCGATCCATTCTTCTAGTCAAGTTGTGCCACAAACTTCTCTTCTCCCCAATCCTATTCAATACTTCCTCAGTAGTGATGTGATCTACCCATCTAATCTTTAGCATTCTTCTGTAGCACCACATTTCGAAAGCTTCTATTCTCTTCTTGTCCAAACTATTTATCGTCCATGTTTCACTTCCATACATGGCTACACTCCATACAAATACTTTCAGAAATGACTTTCTCACACTTAAATCTATACTTGATGTTAACAAATTTCTCTTTTTCACAAACGCTTTCCTTGCCATTGCAAGTCTACATTTTATATCCTCTCTACTTCGACCACCATCAGTTATTTTGCTCGCCAAATAGCAAAACTCCTTTACTACTTTAAGTGTCTCATTTCCTAATCTAATTCCCTCAGCATCACCCGAGATAACTCGACTACATTCCATTATCCCTGTTTTGCTTTTGTTGATGTTCATCTTATATCCTCCTTTCAAGACACTATCCATTCCATTCAACTGCTCTTCCAAGTCCTTTGCTGTCTCTGATACAATTACAATGTCATCGGCGAACCTCAAAGTTTTTATTTCTTCTCCATGGATTTTAATACCTACTCCGAATTTTCCTTTTGTTTCCTTCACTGCTTGCTCAATATACAGATTGAATAACATCAGGGATAGGCTACAGCCCTGTCTCACTCCCTTCCCAACCACTGCTTCCCTTTCATGCCCCTCGACTCTTATAACTGCCATCTGCTTTCTGTACAAATTGTAAATAGCCTTTCGCTCCCTGTATTTTACCCCTGCCACCTTCAGAATTTGAAACAGAGTATTCCAGTCAACTTTGTCAAAAGCTTTCTCTAAGTCTACAAATGCTAGAAACGTAGGTTTGCCTTTCCTTAATCTAGCTTCTAAGATAAGTCGTAGGGTCAGTATTGCCTCACGTGTTCCAACATTTCTACGGAATCCAAACTGATCTTCCCAAGGTCGGCTTCTACTAGTTTTTCCATTCTTCTGTAAAGAATTTGCGTTAGTATTTTGCAGCTGTGACTTATTAAACTGATAGTTCGGTAATTTACACATCTGTCAACACCTGCTTTCTTTGGGATTGGAATTATTATATTCTTCTTGAACTCTGAGGTTATTTCGCCTGTTTTATACATCTTGCTCACCAGATGGTAGAGTTTTGTCAGGACTGGCTCTCCCAAGGCCGTCAGTAGTTCCAATGGAATGTTGTCTACTCTGCGGGCCTTGTTTTGACTCAGGTCTTTCAGTGCTCTGTCAAACTCTTCACGCAGTATCGTATCTCCCATTTCATTTTCATCTACATCCTCTTCCTTTTCCATAATATTGTCCTCAAGTACATCGCCCTTGTATAGACCCTCTATATACTCCTTCCACCTTTCTGCTTTCCCTTCTTTGTTTAGAACTGGGTTTCCATCTGAGCTCTTGATGTTCATGCAAGTGGTTCTCTTACCTCCAAAGGTCTCTTTAATTTTCCTGTAGGCAGTATCTATCTTACCCCTAGTGAGATAAGCCTCTACATCCTTACATTTGTCCTCTCGCCATCCCTGCTTAGCCATTTTGCACTTCCTGTCGATCTCATTTTTGAGACGTTGGTATTCCTTTTTGCCTGCTTCATTTACTGCATTTTTATATTTTCTCCTTTCATCAATTAAATTCAATATTTCTTGTGTTACCCAAGGGTTTCTACTAGCCCTCATCTTTTTACCTATTTGATCCTCTGCTGCCTTCACTATTTCATCCCTCAGAGCTATCCATTCTTCTTCTACTGCATTTCTTTCCCCCATTCCTGTCAATTGTTCCCTTATGCTCTCCCTGAAATGGAACCGCGCGACCGCTACGGTCGCAGGTTCGAATCCTGCCTTGGGCATGGATGTGTGTGATGTCCTTAGGTTAGTTAGGTTTAAGTAGTTCTAAGTTCTAGGGGACTGATGACCTCAGCAGTTAAGTCCCATAGTTCTCAGAGCCATTTGAACCATCTCCCTGAAACTCTGTACAACCTCTGGTTTAGTCAGTTTATCCAGGTCCCATCTCCTTAATTTACCACCTTTTTGCAGTTTTTTTCAGTTTTAATCTACAGGTCATAACCAATAGATTGTGGTCAGAGTCCATATCTGCCCCTGGAAATGTCTTACAATTTAAAACCTGCTTCCTAAATCTCTGTCTCATCATTAGATAATCTATCTGAAACCTGTCAGTATCCCCAGGCTTCTTCCATGTATACAGCCTTCTTTTATGATTCTTGAACCAAGTGTTAGCTATGATTAAGTTGTGCTCTGCACAAAATTCTACCAGGCGGCTTCCTCTTTCATTTCTTAGCCCCAATCCATATTCACCTACTACGTTTCCTTCTCTCCCTTTTCCTACTACCGAATTCCAGTCACCCATGACTATTAAATTTTTGTCACCCTTCACTATCTGAATAACTTCTCTTATTTCATCATACATTTCTTCAATTTCTTCGTCACCTGCAGAGCTAGTTGGCATATAAACTTGTACTACTGTAGTAGGCATGGGCTTCGTATCTATCTTGGCCACAATAATGCATTCACTATGCTGTTTGTAGTAGCTTACCCTCATTCCTATTTTCCTATTCATTATTAAACCTACTCCTGCATTACCCCTATTTGATTTTGTGTTTATAACTCTGTAGTCACCTGACCAGAAGTCTTGTTCCTCCTGCCACCGAACCTCACTAATTCCCACTATATCTAACTTCAACCTATCCATTTCCCTTTTTAAATTTTCTAACCTACCTGCCCGATTAAGGGATCTGACATTCCACGCTCCGATCCGTAGAACGCCAGTTTTCTTTGTCCTGATAACGACATCCTCTTGAGTAGTCCCCGCCCGGAGATCCAAATGGGGGACTATTTTACCTCCAGAATATTTTACCCTGGAGGACGCCATCATCATTTGACCATACAGTAAAGCTGCATGCCCTCGGGGAAAATTACGGGCATAGTTTCCCCTTGCTTTCAGCCGTTCACAGTACCAGCACAGCAAGGCCGTTTTGGTTAGTGTTACAAGGCCAGATCAGTCAATCATCCAGACTGTTGCCCCTGCAACTACTGAAAAGGCTGCTGCCCCTCTTTGGGAACCACACGTTTGTCTGGCCTCTCAACAGATACCCCTCCATTGTGGTTGCACCTACGGTACGGCTATCTGTATTGCTGAGGCACGCAAGCCTCCCCACCAATGGCAAGGTCCGTAGTTCATTATTATGACTGTCATATTGAGAGTTCAGACCCTGAGCATTGTCACAAGCTATAAAACAATTCCAGGCTGACAATATTGCACACTGAATTTCATCTGGACATATTACACCATCGGAACTTTATTTTTTTGGGAGTCATTGTTGTTTACTTTTAGTCCTCTTGTTTTAATTTTCTGTACATGTAAAAGTCCAGAGGTGCGAAGTCTGGTGAGTATGTAGATCACTGAATTACCAACCCAGTGATATCCAACTATTCAATTTAGAAGGTCTGTAATTATCTGTGCAGAATGCATGGGATACACAACGTATTGGCATCACATAGGGTGCTTTAGGTCTAGTTGGACATCTTTCAATAACTGTGACAGCACATCTTTTAGGCGCTGTAGATATTTGTGACTATTTAGAGTCTTACAAACGAAACAGAGATCCCTGTAAAGTTCACACTACATGTTGACAGACCAAGGCTGTTGCCAGTCCTCTTCCCTAGCTAGCACTGATATTCAACTGACCTGTAGTGCACATTGTGAAGATTGATTAAGCCTCAGTATGTAAATGATGATTCACTTGTGAGCAAAATCATGCACAGAAATGCCACCCCACATTGCAGTTTCTTTAGACACCATTTGGAGAACTGTAATTAATTCTTAAAGTCATTGACATGAAGTTGTTAGTGGTGATAAATGTGGAAAGGGTAAATGTGTTGAAATATGGTGTTGTGTTCTCAGAACAGTCCTTTGGCTCACCCCACTCACTCACTGAAGCTGCCTCTAAGTGACATGTAGACTACTACATCTACATCTACACGTGTTCTATGCACTACTGTATGCTGCTTAGGGAATTGTATCCTGTGCCTCTACTAGTCATTTCCTTTCTTGTTCCACTTGCAAATAGATCAAGGGAAGGATGACTGTCTATGTGCCTACGTGTGAGCCTTGATTTATCTTATCTTTATGGTCTTAATGCAACTGTGTGTTGTTGTTGTTGTTGTTGTTGTGGTCTTCAGTCCTGAGAGTTGTTTGATGCAGCTCTCCATGCTACTCTATCCTGTGCAAGCCTCTTCATCTCCCAGTACCTACTGCAGCCTACATCCTTCTGAATCTGCTTAGTGTATTCATCTCTTGGTCTCCCTCCACGATTTTTACCCTCCACGATGCCCTCAAATACAAAATTGGTGATCCCTCGATGTCTCAGAACATGTCCTACCAACCGATCCCTTCTTCTAGTCAAGTTGTGCCACAAGCTCCTCTTCTCCCCAATTCTATTCAATACTTCCTCATTAGTTATGTGATCTACCCATCTAATCTTTAGCATTCTTCTGTAGCACCACATTTCAAAAGCTCCTATTCTCTTCTTCTCTAAACTATTTATCATCCATGTTTCACTTCCATACATGGCTACACTCAATACAAATACTTTCAGAAATGATTTCCTGACATTTAAATCTATACTCGATGTTATCAAATTTCTCTTCTTCAGAAACGCTTTCCTTGCCATTGCCAGTCTACATTTTATATCCTCTCTACTTCTACCATCATCAGTTATTTTGCTACCCATATAGCAAAACTCCTTTACTACTTTAAGTGTCTCATTTCCTAATCTAATTCCCTCAGCATCACCTGACTTAATTCGACTACATTCCATTATCCTCGTTTTGCTTTTTTTGATGTTCATCTTATACCCTCCTTTGAAGACACTGTCCATTCTGTTCAACTGCTCTTCCAAGTTCTTTGCTGTCTCTGACAGAATTACAATGTCATCGACGAACCTCAAAGTTTTTATTTCTTCTCCATGGATTTTAATAAATACTCCAAACTTTTCTTTTGTTTCCTTTATTGCTTGCTCAATATGCAGATTGAATAGCATCGGGGAGAGGCTACAACCCTGTCTCACTCCCTTCCCAACCACTGCTTCCCTTTCATGTCCCTCGACTCTTATAACTGCCATCTGCTTTCTGTACAAATTGTAAATAGCCTTTCGCTCCCTGTACCTTTAGAATTCGAAAGAGAGTATTCCAATCAACATTGTCAAAAGCTTTCTCTAAGTCTACAAATGTTAGAAATGTAGATTTGCCTTTCCTTAATCTTTCTTCTAAGATAAGTCATAGAGTTAGTATTGCCTCACATGTTCCAACATTTCTACAGAATCCAAACTGATCTTCCCCGATGTCAGCTTCTATCAGTTTTTCCATTCGTCTGTAAAGAATTCGTGTTAGTATTTTGCAGCTGTGACTTATTAAACTGATAGTTCGGTAATTTTCACATCTGTCAACACCTGCTTTCTTTGGGATTGGAATTATTATATTCTTCTTGAAGTCTGAGGATATTTCGCCTGTCTCATACATCTTGCTCACCAGATGGTAGAGTTTTGTCAGGACTGGCTCTCCCAAGGCTGTCAGTAGTTCTAATGGAATGTTGTCCACTCCGGAGGCCTTGTTTCGACTCAGGTCTTTCAGTGCTCTGTCAAACTCTTCACGCATTATCATATCTCCCATTTCATCTTCATCTACACCCTCTTCCATTTCCATAATATTGTCCTCAAGTACATCGCCCTTGTATAGACCCTCTATATACTCCTTCCACCTTTATACTTTCCCTTCTTTGCTTAGAACTGGTTTCCCATCTGAGCTCTTGATATTCATGCAAGTGGTTCTCTTACCTCCAAAGGTCTCTTTAATTTTCCTGTAGGCAGTATCTGTCTTACCCCCTAGTGAGATAAGCCTCTACATCCTTACATTTGTCCTCTCGCCATCCCTGCTTAGCCATTTTGCACTTCCTGTCGATCACATTTTTGAGACGTTTGTATTCCTTTTTGCCTGCTTCATTTACTGCATTTCTATATTTTCTCCTTTCATCAATTAAATTCAATATTTCTTGTGTTACCCAAGGGTTTCTACTAGCCCTCGTCTTTTTACCTATTTGATCCTTTGCTGCCTTCACTATTTCATCCCTCAAAGCTACCCATTCTTCTTCTACTGTATTTCTTTCCCCCATTCCTGTCAATTCTTCCCTTATGCTCTCCCTGAAACACTGTACAACCTATGGTTCTTTCAGTTTATCCAGGTCCCATCTCCTTAAATTCCCACCTTTTTGCAGTTTCTTCAGTTTTAATCTACAGTTCATAACCAATAGATTGTGGTCAGAGTCCACATCTGCCCCTGGAAATGTCTTACAATTTAAAACCTGGTTCCTAAATATCTGTCTTACCATTATATAATCTATCTGATACCTTTTAGTACCGCCAGGGTTCTTCCATGTATACAACCTTCTTTCATGATTCTTGAACCAAGTATTAGCTATGATTAAGTTATGCCCTGCGGCCTGCGCAAAATTCTTCCAGGCGGCTTCCACTTTCATTTCTTAGCTCCAGTCCATATTCACCTACTATGTACTATGTTTCCTTCTCTCCCTTTTCCTACTCTCGAATTCCAGTCACCCATGACTATTAAATTTTCGTCTCCCTTCACTATCTGAATAATTTCTTTTATCTCATCATACATTGTGTGTATTGCTGCTAAAATGTTGTCTGCATTTCTCTAACCAGTTACTGTTCTTCTTTGTTAGTGTATTTCATTCTTCATAGATACTGTTTCTGGAAAGTTTTTTAATAATATTTGGAAAGACAGTTTTTAGGCGCTTGAAATGATCAGGATATCTTTCAGCATCCAACTGCACTGCTGTTCTAATCATTTGGCAACATTTGTCATAAACAAAAACCATATCCACTTTCTGGACTTTTGCAGTCATTCTGAATAGCTTCACAAGCAAATTTTCAGTTACTACAAGAGCAGAGGACAGACTGATGCACTTCAAGTGCTCAGGCAAACACACAAACTGTACATGAGTTATGTGTCTGTTTACATGTGCTACAGTATGGTAGACATTAGTGGCATATCTTCACCTGGCAGAGGTACAGCGATTTTCAGTGCTATTATCTTGTTCCTATATGATCAAGTTCAACATGCACTATGTTTGTGAAGTCCTCTTTGATAGCTTTTTCTAATGTGGATATAATTCCACACTAAAAGCCAAAGTCAGTGTTTTAATTCACCAGCAATAAATATTAAAAACTACTTGTGTACAGGGCCATAATAAGGAGGTGGTGAGATAGGAACCCCCAACCCCCTCCTGCTGAGGGTCTAAAAACTGACTGGAAAAATATGACGAAAGAAAGGTGGTTTAAAAATTGACTGAGAGAGGTATGTGAGTTCTCTTGTGCATTGTGCTCCCATCTTCCTCTTATGAGAGGAATCCTTTTCTTCAGCCTGTGACTGTAAATGAACACTATTGTCACAGTATCATTTCTACCAAGTTGCATCATAAACATGCAATTACTACCAAAAAATGTCTAATCGCTAACATGGTTTATGTGGCAACAGTGAGTTTGGATCACACATTTGCAATCCACACAGTTCTCTCATGTTCATCAGTGAAGCTCTTACTGCAGTATTGTAGGACCCATTTTAAGTATTTATTTGCTGTCCATATAACAATCAGTTTTCAGACATTCTCATAGATTTAGTTCACATATGCAAAGCTTTAATTCACACACACACACACACACACACACACACACAGATATATATATATGATAGGAATATAATAGAGGGAAACATTCCACATGGGAAAAATATATCTAAAAACAAAGATGATGTGACTTACCAAACGAAAATGCTGGCAGGTTGATAGACACACAAACATACACACAAAATTCAAGCTATCGCAACCAACGGTTGCTTCATCAGGAAAGAGGGAAGGAGAGGGAAAGATGAAAGGATGTGGGTTTTAAGGGAGAGGGTAAGGAGTCATTCCAATCCCGGGGGCGGAAAGACTTACCTTAGGAGGAATAAAGGACAGGTATACACTCGCACACACACACATATCCATCCGCACATACACAGACACAATGAGAAGTTCAGGCAATGGTAGCTCCGTCAGGCCAGTGGAGTGCAGACCCAGTCAGCAGAAGTGAAAGTTCATCTTCAGCAGTTCTGCTGCATCACAGAAAGATAGTGTGTTGGCCATTAATGACACAGCTTGGCCAGTGGCCCCAGACACTGGCAGACATAGTCCTTACTGGACAATGGTGGACAGCAGCCTCTGTGGACCAGTCTCTGAGGTGCTCTCATTGAGTATTTGTTCCAGGAGACTCACCATCCAGCCCAACTGGAAGTACTCATTGTGTAGAGTCCGACCCATGGCCCCTAGAGGCTGACAGCATCATTGTCAGCTGCAGGAATGGGGCGAGCAGCAGCAGCGGCTCTTTCTCACATCGGCAGATAGTATACAGCTTCCTGGCCTGGCTGGTCAAGTCTCCAGTAGGCCAGCAGACCGGTGGCAGTCTCTGCACCCAATCAGTGATGACTCAGAAGTTGTCACTGCAGCTTGCAGTGTCAGAGTCTCACCAGTGAGATTGGCAACTCCATAGATGATTGTAGACCATAAGGAATGCAGAGGGTCAACTGACATAGCTTCCCCTGTATCACGGGACTGCTGCAACTGAGAGTTGCATAGTATTTATACTGGTACTTTCTGTCCACTCTGCTGCAGTGCAGGTAGCAATGACATCGTGTATACTAGATTTCTTGCATGGTCGGCTCTCCTATTAGCTTCATCTTTCCAAATGCCATTTTCTGTAGAATCAGTGGCTGTATAGTTACTGTTGTCTTATAATTGTGGTTTCTTGTGTCACTCTGCTCTGTTACCAGTATTATGATATCTGTCTGTTGCCACAATGTTGTTGTGCTTCACTTGCAAATTGGGGCACTCAGCAGGTCCCACTTGTCACAATCACATCCATGTTCATCTCAGTCTGCTCAGTATTTCCCCCCAGCTTGCAGTTTGACAGTTGTTGACTCACATGGCTTGACTTCTGGTGCCACCAGAAAAGAGTTTTAACAAATTTTTAGTGTTAGCCTGATATTCCAGGGTGCAGCAGAGCTTTAACATCAGTCAGATAATCTCTGTATTTTTTCTGGTGAGTTTGTATTTTGTTAAAAATATTGTAATTTAGTATCTCTAAAGAGTATATTACAGTCTTTCAAGTTCTCTCTCAGTTCAGTGATTGCTGGATGTCATTTGTATGTGCATATCTGAGTGAATCATAGTGAGGTGTATAGTGCTGTTGCAGGTCAAAAGGGCCAAAAATTAGTGGGTTTGTTTCATCATTGATGGACTGCACTGGAGGTGTGCTAGCAGTAAACCTGCAGCACAAACCATTATAATCATACTTAAGATGGAGAATCCAGTGACATAAAATACGTGGAAGAATATATGATGTGTTTTTGACACCCATATTCAGTTTAATCTGACTAAAATTTCCTATTAAGAAATGTCTTAATATGAAAGCTCAGTATCATATCTTGAAAACTCTTTAAATGAATTCTTGTTCAGGGTGTGAAGGCCCAAGGGATGTCTGCTGGCCACAGTCTCATCCTCTACCTTCTGGCATTATGTGGATGCAGTATGGAGGGGCATGTGGTCAGCATACCTCTCTCCCAGCCAGTTTATAGACTTTCCATACTGTGGAGCCCTACTACTCAGTCAAGCAGCTCCTCAGTTGGCATCATGAGGCTGGGTGCACACTATACCAGTTCTCCCACAAAGGAAAAATCCTTGACACTAGCAGCAATTGAACCTCGGTCCTCCACATGGCTGCCATCTATGCTTACCTCTCAGTTATGGAGAGGAACTTATGAAAAATGTAGCAGAGACGTTTATACAGTGGAGATAGTTTATGAAATAGCTGCTTTCAAGTTAAAGGTTTAAGAGCTGATGAAGAGCAGAGACACAATTTCCCATTCTGATATTTTGAAGAATATTTTTTTTTTTTTTTAAGTGTAGGCTAAGAAATGTATATTCAAAAAGTTGTAATAATGTTATAGATATTTATGACAATATTAGTGACTGCAGTATTTGGTGAACACAGTTTTAGCAAACTAAGGATTATAAAAATCTTTGTAAGGCTAAGCATGAATGACAACAGACTATCAAATTCAGCTGTCTTTATGGACTATGACACAGCTGCTAAACTTGACTTCCATGACATAATCAATTAGTTTGCTTTGCTCAAAAAAAGGAAATAAGACATAAAATTGTAATAAAAACAGAATTCCTCGAAGGAGATATTTTCTCAACTCTCAGTTATATATACCTTGATTACAATTATCATCATTTGGTTTTATTCACCGATGACACATCAGTACTGATAGTAAAGAAAAATGCAGAAGATGTTTCTGAAAATGTCATAAAAACTCTAGAAAATCCTAAATGTGTGGTTCCATCTAAATGGTCTAAAACTAAATATTTCAAAAACACAGTTTGTGGAGTTTAAGACAAAACAATCTAAAATAAATGGTATTCAAATTATGCACAGAAGTCTGGAACTAAGCAAAACAGAGTGTGTTAAATTCTTAGGAATGGAGTTGGGCAGAAATCTGTCTTGGTCATCATATATAGGCTATTTAAAAAATAAACTGAACAGCCTGGCATTTACTATGTCAATCTTAGCCAATGCAACTGCCACAGACATGAAAAAGGTAGTGCTCCATAGCTACTTTGAGGAAATAGTGAGATACACCACTGTCTTCTGGCAAAATGCTAGTAATTAGGTAAGAATATTAACTTTACAGAAAATAAATATAAGGAACATGTGTAGCACAAAGCCAAGAGAATCTTGTCACCCACTATTAAGAGACCTAAACATACTAAGGGTTCCCTTCTGTATTTATAGGAAATAATTGTTTTCACAAATAATAGTCCAAAACTGTTTGCTTTAAAATAACTTCCGGCATGGATATGAAACTAGAAACAGAGAAAGTTTCATGCTTCCTACACATAGACTCAAACTTTTAATGCAGACCCTATGATATATGGGAATGAAAATATACAAGTTTAAAAAGACAAATCTGCAAAAGATTGAAACTGATTGAGTAAAAAGAAAATTATATAGCACTCTGGTACAAAAATGCTATTACTCTATTGGTAAATTTTTAAATGATGATCTGACCATTTGAGCAGGATAAAAATTAATAGTATATATATTCAGATAGCAATGGACTTGCCGCAGTGGATACACCGGTTCCTGTGAGATCACCAAAGTTAAGTGCTGTCGGGCGTGGTTGGCACTTGGATGGGTGACCGTCCAGGCCGCCATGCGCTGTTGCCATTTTTCGGGGTGCACTCAGCCTCGTGATGCCAATTGACTAGCTATTCGACCGAATAGTAGTGGCTACAGTCCAGAATACCATCATACTGACCGGGAGAGCGGTTTGCTGACCATACGCCCCTCCTATCCGCATCCTCCACTGAGGATGACAAGGCGGTCGGATGGTCCCGATGGGCCACTTGTGGCCTGTAGATGGAGTGGTTTTATATTCAGATATTTCATAGTTCTAGTAAATGTTGTACTCCATGTACAATCTAATATAGTCATAAGCTTGACGAGTCTCCTGTACACTAAATCAATGATATAACATACATGTTATGAGACAATAAAATTCTGGTTCTGATCTAATTCTTGTGTTTGTAATCAATTATTTATGCACTATTAATATTTTTGGTAATTTATTTAGTATGATGATACATTTTATTTGTTGTTTGCAACATTTTTCATCAGTGTTCTTAATTTTAGTGAAGTTTTAAATATACTTCATTTCTAAGAAACCTACATACAAAATTATAAATTTTTCTAAATCTGTTTAGGGAAATACTCCCTGCAGAAAGGTAGTTTTGTGGAAGGGGGGACAGCTCTGACAGTTCTTCTTTGGGGTGCATGATCACTTTGGCATAGCTTGTGTGTGTCCGAAAATTCTTAACACTGTCCCCTAGAACTTGCCATAAACTACACTTTAGTACATACTGATCACTGCCTGTAGAAACTACAGGTGTGTTGTGATGTGCCTAACAGCCAGTTCTCAAAGAATTTCCAAGTGCAGCTTTCCTGGATGTTACTTCATGATGCGTTATTTCCAAGCAGTGATGGCTTGAAGTCAGTTGTTTGATCTTTAAGTGCTTCTAAGAGACATTAAATGGACGTTCATGCTTCCACAAAGTTGGCCATGTCTTGAAAAATGTATTACAGGTGTAATCACTTCCCATTCATTCATGGTTGCAGTGCGCTTCCATAATTGTCTTGATTGAAAAAGCTTTGTTGTAAAATTGGGCACACTATGATTGATGAAGAAATACTGAGGCTTCTTGAAGTATCTGGTTCTGAAATTGATGATGCTTTTGAAATCAATGCCAGTATTTTTGAAATGTAGGGTAATTTGCCTGAATCCTTCATCTTAAAAGCAGCAGCAACACAAAGAAATTGAAGCAGTTTACATGTGGGAGGCTACAGCAACAACTGTAGCCCAACTGGAATGCATTAATATACAGGGTGATCCAAAAGTTATTTAACATTTGAAGATGCACTAATTCACAGAATAATGTAGGTAGAGAGGTAAATATTGACAGACACATCTGAAATGGCATGGGGTTATGATGGAACAAAAAGGTGCAAAAACTGGCCAGAAGCTGGCACTGGATAGCAACACATCAGTGACACCACATGAGAATCATGTATAAAATGTGCTGTAGTGTGTGTGTGTGTGTGTGTGTGTGTGTGTGAGAGAGAGAGAGAGAGAGAGAGAGAGAGAGAGAGATAGAGATAGAGAGAGAGAGAGAGAGAGAGACAGAGAGAGAGAGAGAGATAATCAGCCTGGATAAGAAACACCTGCTGGAAGGCATGACCTTTTATTCAGGATGGTGCTCCACCTCATATTGCTTACTACACATGCACATTGTTTGGTGAGGATCACATGCTGAACCACCATAGCCATGATGCTTGGCTTACCTGGCCTCCCATGTCTCCAGACTTCAATCCGTGTGATTATTGGTTGTGGGGTTACCTGAAGCTACAAGTCTACCTTGATCATCTGACCGCATTAGGGATGCTAAAAGACAACATACAACAGTAATTTCCTCACCATACCTACTCATATGCTGTACAATGTTGTTCACAGCCTTGTTTCTTGACTACAGGTATTGTTGATGAATGATGGCCAACATGCTAAGCATTTGCTATAAAGAACATTGTCTTTGCTAAAAATCAATTTATATGCTAATTACTGCTTTTGTGTCATATGAAGCAGCATATGTCAGTCACTTTCAGTAAAACCCCCTGTCATTTCAAGCATATGTGTCAATTCTCACGTCTCTACCTACATTTCTGCATGAAGTATTGAATTGTCAAATGCTAGACTTTTGACTCACACTGCATTTTCTCACTCTGAATATATTTTGGGCATCCTGTCTTAGTTGTGTCTCCTGCATATCAAAGTTTATTCCAATTCCATCCATAGGTGAACTATATATGGATTGTGTACAAAACATAGATCCATACATGAGCAGTACTTAATTTAATTTTTGTATTTTCTGCAGGAGAAAGATGTAGGGACTACTGAAGACACCTTTACTGAGCTGGCTTCATCAGAAAATGGCCATTTTTTGATAATTCATATTACTTACATGTCACTGAACACATACAGTGTAATAGGCTGTGTTAGTGATAGCGTGTTACAACTGCAATGCAAAGATAAAAAATTAGTGTTAACATAAAATGTACATGTTAAATATCTTATATTAAACAGATATACAACTTTAAAATTAAAATCTTAAAAATCAATTTCAACATTATATAATCATCTGCCAGTTCAGATTTTTCTTGAATTGTATGAGCTTCCTCTATGTTGCAGACAAATTTTTAACCATTTTCATTGTTCTCCTGTGAATATACTCAGAATTTCCTGTTAAAGCAAAATAAGAATAGGTAAATTTTTAATTAATAGGATTTCTGTAGCTGTTGTAATAACGAGCTGATGTGTTCAATCCCTAGAGCATGCAAAATGTTGCATTCAGTTTATTTCCTTCATCGCCACTTTTTTTAAATCAGAATTGCACTTAACTCTGAAGTAATTACACAATCACATGAGCAAGAAACAGAAAATGTAACCTCGTTTACAAGTGCATATTTCTCTATGTAACGTATTTATATATTCACTACATTTACTGTAATGATCTTACATAATAAACTTTGAAGTTCTCTCAAGCTGAATTTGTATCCTAACTGAAGACATGTTCAGCTAGTTTGATCTCTGAATTATGAGAGTACTTTATATTTGATGTTCCTATCAAACATAGAACAGTTATTATTTGACCTTATGTTCTTCCTTGTACTAGAGGATATTTTTGAAATAGACATTTGAGGAGGAAGCTGTACCAACACCTTACATACCATTTTTCTATTACTGCTAATTTGTGTAGGGAAAAAAAGAAGAAAGTAAACCAGTTACTCTAGTAAACTGAATATATTGAATATCACATGGGATTGGAATAGCTGAACAGTGTCCTCCATCAGGGCTATGACTATTCTGTTTTCATTATTCCCAAAGATACAACCACTTGCCTTATTGTTCATATCCATTTAAAATACTGACATGCAAGGCCTGTCCCATGCATCTATGGAGCACATCCTATTCCAGATCTGTCAACAGTGCAGCCAGAGGCAGGGTCACCTCTGACAGCAATCACATCATATGCAATACCTCTTCAACAGGTGCATGGCTTTTAACGTGTGCACAAGTATTTATGAACAGTTCACCCATATGAATGACAATCACCAAACTACCAGGTGGTTATAATTAAAGTGTTACCCATGGAAGTTCAGTGTGAGCTGTAATTATCATATAGCAGTAGAATTAAATGTGCTAATGGATTAATATGGAACCGATTTACACTGGAAAATTATTAGTTCCAATTTTGACCATCAAGTGCAGATCTTACACTGTACTTTGGTTGTATGATGGTATGACATCCACACTGTCAATTGACAAGCCGTAACGTGAGTGAGCAATGTGGCTATTGATATGAGAGACTGTGCATTGTTAGTGAAACTGTTTTATGTAAATGGCAGCAATTACAGTGCTGCCTTTAGACAGTATTGCTGACCCAGAGCTCTGAGGAAATGCTTGATATCATTTAATGGTTTAAAGAAGATGATAATGAAATTTGAAAACATGAGTGAGCTTTGCAAGGCACCAGGACTAGGAAGGCATCCTATCCTGGTGGTAGTTATTGATGAGGTTGCTGTTGCTGTAACTGACCATGCATTTGGGAGGACGACGATTCAATCCCGCCTCCGGCCATCCTGATTTAGGTTTTCCGTGATTTCCCTAAATCACTTCAGGCAAATGCCGGGATGGTTCCTTTGAAGGGGCACGGCCGATTTCCTTCCCCACCCTTCCCTCACCCGAGCTTGTGCTCCGTCTCTAATGACCTCGTTGTCGACGGGACGTTAAACACTAATCTCCTCTTCCTAACTGACCATGCAGCATGTGCTCCAAGTAGTGCTAGTGCTCATGCAGTGTTATGAGAGCTGTCCATCCCATGTTCAACTGAACAGAAAGTTTTATGGTCAATTTTACACCGGTACCTCTACAAGACTCATATGGTGAGCAACTGAAACCTTGTGATCTGCAGTAACATTCTGAATTTGTTCTTCAGTTTCTGACATACATCAAAATTGATGACAAGTGGCCAAGCAATATTCTATGGAGTGGTGAGGCACATTTTACTCTACAGGGTGCAGTAAATAAACAGACAAGCGAGCTTTGAGATTCTGTTAAATCGATGTTGTGCACAAAGAGCCATTTCACTCACTGTATGTGTCTTTGTGGTGTGGATTCATAAACACCTTTATACTCTGTCCATTCTTCTTTGAACAGAATATATTCAGAAGACCTGTCAGGTGTAGCATGATGTCTGAAAGTTATTGAGATCTCCTTGTACAGCATGCTGTTTGGTAGAGCTCAACAGCATGGAAATCACTGTTTATATGCAAGATGAGGCATCGCCTCATTTCCCTCCACCATTGAAAGAACTGATTAATGCAACATTCCTTGAACATGCTATCTCCAGAGGTTTTCCAAATGCATGGCCTGCAAGATCATCTGATCTGAATCTATGTGACTTTTGGCTCTGGGGATATCTAAAAGGAGGCATTGTCAATGTCAGTGGCTGCGTTACAGTTGCTAGAACCTTGATTTATACCTAAGCTTCTCTGAATTGTGCAAATGGTAATTGCCCTTCAAATATATTTTCTGTTTCCACAGCCTTCCTGGTCTCATAAACAATAAGACCTAATCATACACTGGCGTTCACCTCTGGTCCTGTCTCATTTTTTGTGACTCCCTCTCTACCCCATCAGACACTGACTTCTCACTTCTGTTCTCTGGATCCTTCACTTTAGGTTATTTTATGATTTAACAGTTTTTTTTTCTTTTTTATTTATTTATTGAAAGCCAGAAATCTTGTGTTTCCACAAAGATAGATGGCTGATGGCAATAAAATTCTAAATACTGGATAAAAATGATTTTGTACAGATAAAGTATTTGCAACAACAAAAAAATGCTTATGACATGAAAAAATACCATTTACCTTAAGCAGCAAGTAAGTGAAAACAGAAGATAGACAACAAAATCCTGCATACTCACTGTGCCAAATCAACAGCTGCTATGCAATATAGAAATGAGAAAACTTACATCAGCTGTGCCAATATACAAAAATATAAAAAAAACAATTTAAAAAATATAAATGATACATGCTAATACAGTCATAGAATATGACACAAATAAATACATTTACGTTATTTCTTTATTTGGCCAGTGCATCTAACAGTGTAACAGCTGTTCGAGATATAGGGCAACTAGAACATTACACTTCGAGGAAATTTAAAATATAAAAACAAATTATATGCACTGTTGAACACACTATACATAATACATATAAGGAACAGTTTTTTTAAACTTAAAATCATTTGAGGGAGGGATGGATGCCATAGTCAATGTAAGTTTGCCTTCAAGTGTTCATTACCAGGAAAAAGATGTACTGCATTAGCAATTCCTTTATTTTTGTCCTCAGAGTATTGTTTTTATATCTAATCAATCTACACCATTCTCTTAATGGCCTTTCTGAACCTCCTTTATAATCCTGTGTCCTTATACTTGTGTGTAACACAAATCTACACTGTAGTGAACTATCTCTGATGCCACACATCTGTCCTGTTCTCCTCCAATCCAAACCCCCCTCCCCTTTTTCCATTTCAGTCTCCTTCTCTTCATCTCTTCTTCATTCTTCCACCAAAGACAACCAGTCATCCCATTCAAGCTGCAGAACCTGGACAGTGTTGCTGTGGGTATATGTGTGCTCAAAGAAGAGTACAAGTTTTTAATCTGAACTACTCTGTTGAACCTTTGATCACACACTTATTCCTGCTTAAGTCCTCCACTGTATTTTGAGTGGATGTCATTAATCATTCCATTGTTTGTATTGCATGTAGGATTTTGCAGTGTAATGTTTCAAGTAGTAACACTGCAGGTGACAATAATTACAAAAACATTAAAATGATGCTTTGTTAGTGATCTTACAAATTTTAATTTAAGTATTTATTTTGTTTTGACAGCTTCAGAATGTACCACAAGAAGTGGTGGAACTTGACCTTGCAATCTGCCTGCTGGATGATAACTTTTTAGTGACCCTCCCAACTGCTCTAAAAGAGATGGATGGTTTAAGGTATGTTATTGATATTTAGATTGCTGCAACTTCGATTTAATGAGACTAGTAATTATAATTTTTTCCAAAAAAAGTGATAACCACTGTTCAAAATAGTGTGACTCTTTGATGCACTTATTTTACTCTTCTCTCTGCTACTCTATGCTTATAACAGAAAGAGTACAAGCTAATGCTCTGCTGCGTAAAACATTTTCATTAACCTTTCCCTATGTAAGACATTCTGCACAAGAAAGTTTTGGGGATGTGTTATGTAGCTCACAGTTTTAGTCATTTATTTGTGGTGTCTTCAATTTGTGGTGCCTTACTTCTGGTATATCATTGCTACGCAGGGAAAACACATAAGCATATGTTTCTGATGAGATCCAGCAAATTTGTGCCCAATGGTCCATGTAGTGCTGCCTTTAAAGTGACAGTGCATGTTATTTTAGTCTTCCAAATCATTCATGTGTCATCTGAAAAAATAAAGTAGGTTATCTTCAGGATGTATGATGCCTGCTAGAGTCCCAAGAATTGGAAAATTCTTTCATAACTAGTGTATATTACAAGAAATCACTTCCTCAGAGTTCATGAATGATGTTACCACGTCATATTATCAGATATTGTGTTTTTTGATACTAAGCAGGCTTCATAATATGATAGTGACAGCTAATATTAAATATATTGCTCCAACCATTGTGATATTTTTCCTTGTATATTTTAGAAGTTGGTATCTGATATGCCCATGGGGATTCACATAATCATGATCAGTTAAAATCATAGTTTCCTAAGAACCTCGTATTCCACAGTCATTAAACTTACAGCCATTGAGTGACAACTGCTGACTACCAGTGGATTATATCAGTCATTCTTTATTATTTTATTGATTATATATACCAAAGGTAATACATTCTCAAAGTAACCAATGTATTCAAAAGTGTATCACCACAGGTAAATTCAATTATTATTACAGACAAGATTTATATTTTTAATTTGAATTTCACTTTATACGACTTTGGATCATAATAATGCTTAATGTTCTGCTAGGTGCCTGACAAATATTTTTGTGTCTGTGCTATCATATAGTATTTGATTTAATTTAAACTCTTACCTGCATCTGACTGCTATGAATTACTGATATCACTTGATCAAATTTTGCGTAAAAGCTTTGCCACATTCAAAAAAAGGGTTTGATACTGAAACTGCACAAATGGTAAAAATAACTTTCTCATATTTAGTGATGGTAAGGACATTTTTTCATGAGCTAGTTTCTTCTTCTGTTGTTAGATTATTGCTATTCAGTTATTACTTATTATTATTATTGTTATCTCTCTAACTACATGTAAAATGAACACACAATGATACTGGACCAATTAAAGCATAGTACACTGATTGGCATGGTGCTGAGTCATAGAAAAAATCTTAAAATCCCACTAATGGTCTAAGGTTTTCCAATCTACACATCCTATTCAACAGGAACAAAACAAAAATTGGGGCAAATCGTACATGGCTCCACCACGTTTTTGATTACCAATCACTGTCCAACTCTCTCACTATTACTTTCCAAAATATTTTAGAAATTAGACTTAAACACCCATATCAACTTCAGAGATTCAGAATATGTTCTATCACATACATTACCATATTGTAACATACTAGTAGAGCTCCTCATTTACCACTATGACTGATATGCTGACCCAGGCAAAATTCTAATGAACAGTCTCACGTAAGTCCTAAAACAGCCAAAGTTACAATGCTTTGGTTCTGTATTACAGCTGTTACAATGATGACCTTGAATTTTAGCAGCTAGCTCAAATTCATTTTTTGCAGCTAGCACATAATTGTGTCAACATCGGGCAACGTTCCTGGTACAGATTTTTGCTGCTTTCGCAAGATGACTCTTCCGTCCCCTCTGTTCTCTTTCACAATAAACATACAACATAACACGTAACAGCTATGCCCATTCATTTAAAAAAAATCTAATTTTCATAAATTTTCACATAAAAATATCTTTAATGAGCATCTTGACATTTTAATGCGTGGAAACGAACATTTCATTTATTTATTATTTATTTTATTTACACTTCCTGATCAAAAAAGTGAAACATCCAGAAAGGAAGAAGGAAATAAAATGAAACCCTACAGGTTGAGAGGGTATGTGATGTTATTTAAGTGACTGCAATATCAAATCAAATTTACAAAGAACTTGGCTGTATGAGCCCCCTTAACAGAATGATGTTGCACCCCTACTGACCTCTAGGCATGCACTGATTAGATTGGGAATATTGTCATAATACCTTTGTATCCTCTCCTAAGATAACCTGGACTACAACTGTTGTAACTAGTCCTTGATATTCTGGATACTGGCACTGGGGCAGAGTTGACATTCGAGCTGGTCCTACACGTGTTGTTTCGGAGACAGATTTGGGGGCCTTGCTGACCATGGGAGTATCTCAATATCACACAGACAACTCATACAGAAATGTTCCACATGTGGATGAGCATTGTCCTGTTGAAAATAGTGGCATCTCTCAATCACCAAATTGAAGACCATGGAAAAGGGGGAGGGGGGAACAGTTGTGACAGTACTGTCAACCTGCGTGCATGTGTTTTGGAACCGTCATCTGCAATGGTAAAAATTGTCATGGTAAATACAAACTTTGCTCAGCAGTCACCTCTCATAATGAGCAGAACAAATTGTAGAAAACTGAGTCTCTTAATGACCAAAATCTTGGACAGTGAGTCTGCATTGTGGTTTTTACTGTTTTTAATAACCATATCAAAAACTGCCTTCTGATCTAGATCAGGTTTGCCACGAATGGACAATGTGTCGCACACTCTGCTTTGTATGATAGCAGCTCTGACAAATCCATATTCAGATGTACTAGTCAAGATGCACCTTGTGCCTCCATTGTTGCTTCTGGTACTAATACTGCAGCCTCCACAATGATGTTGCAACTCATTAACTACAATTCTGATTTGTTGTCATTAACTAATACACATGTTTTTTGGGCATTAGCAGTAACATTGACAAAAATGATTTTAGAAGAAAATCTAGTGCAAGCCATCAGCACTTTTTTCCGTGATAATACCACACTGTTAGACGTCACAGGCCAGGGTTAAAAGGTTTATCTGGTGTAAAGGAAGCCATGCAGAGATACAGAGACAAACACTATGAGGGAACAGGTAAACAACTAGAATTCTCTCAGATACAGATTTATTAGCACTTTGCTTCTACACAGAACCAAGTCCGGAGGCTAAATGCCATTAGCGGCCAACATCTTCCCAAAGCCCTCTCCTCAAAGATAGCACACTTTCACACTGAACAAATATCAATATTTATGGCGCTCTATATGCCACATAGCTGCCACCCCCCCCCCCTCCCCCCGCACAGTATGGAGTACATTCCTAAGAATGGGGGGGTGAGGAGTTAGGAAGGTAACGTACAGTTCTTCCACGTCAGGCGGCGGAAGTGGTCGACAGCGAAGTCAGCAAGCAATATGCCGGTGGTTGAAGATGACGTCCCATCCTGGAGTGGAGGTATAGCACTTCGTCAGCAGGCGGGCGAAGAATCACCTTGCCAGAAGGCCTAACAAAGGCACGTAAATTGCCACACACAGCACTTGTGCTCAATTTAAAGTGGCGCTCACCGACGAGAAGACGGATGCACCGCCACAGCTGGGAAGGAGACCTGTTGCCGAGACGCTCTTCGTAGATGAGCTGTCGCACATTTTCTCTCCTGGTTTTCGAGACGAGCTCCAGTATCATCTATTTCGCCACAGCATACTTCCCTGCTGGGGGGGGGGGGGGTTGCTTTGACCAGATCGTAAATTAAATCGACGAGGTCGTGAAGATGGTTCATGAGGCAGGCAAAGCGTGTGTCGTCGTCCAAAGCACAGACATTGAATGTTTGCTCAACCAGGTTAAACCAGAACTCCGGGTGAGCGGGTTTAAAGTCGGTAGTTTCGGCAGATTCGGCACTGCGGTCACTGCGGACGTGCACCTATTTCTTCAAACAGAAGTAGAGCATGCAGAAGATAGCGAGTCCGAATTATTGGCGTCCTGTAACGCAGGTATCACGAAATTCACTTGACGCTGGGGGGGCGGCTGAGAAGCGACGGACACTCGAACAGTGTGAGGATCGTAGTCAAAATGTGCATTCTCCATGACGTGGTAGCTCGGAGAGAAGCCACAAGTGCTTAAGTATGCCGGTGAATGTCCGTTATGCACACTGTATTCACTCAACCATGTGTGGTGGGGCTGGTTGTAGATGTCGGGGTAATTACTGTCCAGCACAGAATTGTTGACTTGATTAGAAGCAACACAAGGATCCCACACATGTCCACTAGGATGCACACTCGGTGTGATATTTGCTGTTTGGTGAGCATTGAGCACCTGTTGACTAGCCGGCGCGGAAGGATACACACATGGCGGGAACTGATTCGAGTTTGAATTTACTACTGGATTTTCCAAAGTAGCAAAACTTCACTCGACGCCATGAACTTCAACACAGGAGTAGGAATGTTCCAAACAACACTCTGTGGAGAACACGTGGAAAGGTCTAGGCTAACTAAGCCAGAGTCCACGACCGTTGGCGGTTGGAAGAAACTGGCGGCACTCGATGAATTCCACTGCATGTTTGGGCTGAAGGATTCCGAAGAGTCTTGCGGCATGTCCACTACGATGGCAGGAGTGCTGGAGAGGTGTTGCTGAAATCTGGGCGGCGGTGAGTGCTGAAAGGCCATTGTCTGAAGCTGAACAAAGGCCCTCGCGATTGCGAAGAAACCGAACGCGGTAGGCGCATAAATAACCTTCGGGCGGTAACTCGGACGCATATTACACAGAAAAATGGGGTCACCAGTGAGGGTATAGGATATAGTTGTAGGTAAACAACTAGAATTCTCTCAGACACAGATTTATTAGCACTACGCTTCTACACAGAACCAAGTCCGGAGGCTAACTGCCGTTAGCAGCCAACATCTTCCCAAAGCCCTCTCCTCAAAGATAGCACACTTATACACTAAACAAATATCGATATTTATGGTGCTCTACGCCACAACTGCTTGAGAGACTGAAAATCCCATTGACAATCTGCAGCCCAGACAAACTTAACACCTTTCTGGTGAAGCCGGTTAAGAGGTTGGCAGATGTGCACACCTCATGGAGTGACCTGAGAATAATACAAAATCTTACCCAAAAAAGATGGGAACTCCTTCAGGTGCTTGTTTGCTGGCAGGTTCATGATGACTTTGATGTGGTCATCCATAGGAATGACACCATCTTTACTAAGCAAATGACTCAAAAAGAGCACGTTTAGGAAGAAAATCAGCACTTTTCCAGTTTGCAACAAATTCCATTCTCCAGGAGGCATTGGAAAATTGATTGCAGGTTTTGTGGGTGTTCTTCCCAAGTAGGGCATGTTACCCAGGTATCATCAGTCAAGGTAACTAACGCAACAGGGAATGTCCTAAATCAGTTGTTCCAAATAGTGTTGATTAACTCCAGGTGCAGATGAGATTCCAAAAGGCAAGCAGATAAACTGGAAAAGCCAGTTGGGTATGTACAGGACCAGGAAAGTCCAAGAAAATGTGTCCAATGGCAACTGCAGGTAGGCATCTTACAAGCTGATGCAGGGAAAATGTTGGTGACAACTTTGCCAATAATTCTTCCTGTCACAGAATGAGATACAAATCAGTGACACATTGTGCTTTGATCATCAGTTTAAAATCACAGCAAAGATGCAAAGTGCTCTTGCGAATATGAATCACCACCTAAGGGGTGGCCCACTGACCCAACAAAATAGGAGAAATGACACCTTGATCCTGCCAACCCTGCCTTTATCTTGTCATACATGGAAAAGGAAGTGAGAAGGAATGACAGGATTTATGTACCACTGACAGCTTAAGAGAAATTTGTACCTCAAAACTTTCTGCCGGCCCAAGGTATTTTCAAACAGCTGGCTGTATGATTACAGTAAGGAGTTCAGATCTTGAAAAGGCACAGATTGAGACACTATATTTACTTTTTCAGTGATCTGGAACCCAAAAATAGAAAAAGTGTCTAATCCAAAGACAACTAACAATGTGAGTTACCATTCCAGATTCTCAGAAATGGAGAAGAGTCCTCACAAAGGAATGCACTGTTTACTATAAGGCACAACCTGATAAAGAGGCTATTGCAACTCCAGGTACACCAAGAGCTTCTATGTATCTAAGTTAATGAGGTTAACCATCATTCCTGTGTTTGCCTGAAATTTGACCAGTTACCTGTCCACCACCAATGTCAGCAAAATATGTAGGGGTGACCTGTGCAGGGTGCCGGAGGCAGCCCCAGAGTGCAGTGAAAACACTGGGACATCCAGTGCCTCTCATGGCCCACTTACAGTCAGAAACAGATACCTATCTGATGGATGACCATATACATTCAAGCAGTCTTGGTGAACATGCAACAAATGACAATTGGGGCAGGCTTGCTGGCTCACGCAACAAGCAGAAGGAGAATGGCACTGATGACACAAGAAATGCCGCATGTGGAATTATGATGGTGTGAGCAGCCTAGACCTGCTGAGCCCACAAGGACAAGGATCGGCAGTGCAGCAATGCCAATGCACCTGAATCACCAATGGCAGCAACACGTGCTGACTTGGTCAGAGGTGGGGCCACCTGGGAGGTCACACAGGTCACTGGGGACTGTTTACCATGCTACCTAATTGCTCCACCTGCTAATTATCAGAAAAGATGTCCCTCACTGCCTCTGTATGCTCATGCGATTCTGCAATTTGGGCAACATTGGCTAAAGAAGGGTTGGACATAGTCAATGACCTAGTCTGAACTTTTAGATCAGGAGCTAACCAGATGATCATGTCTTGAATTAGTGAGTCTGCATCAGAGAAAGCTCATTTGGGCATTGAGAATGACACTTACGTGAGATGTCCTGCAGATCGGCTATCTAGACCACATATGACTGTCCAGGGTGCTTGTTGCGCTGGTTAAACTGCAACAGTGCCACCACCACACAGGTTTGATGTCTCAAATACTGTGTAAGTAACTGACAGAACTCATCAAATGGAAGTTTCTTGAGCTCAACAAAGAGCTCTAAATTTTGGACAACTTGATACAAACCTGTGCTGCTGGACAACAACAAGGCAGCCCTATCAAAGGGATCAACGATACATGTTACCTGATAATGTGGTATGAACTGGTGCAGGTAACTCTTCCAGCTTTCTGTCGACCCATCAAACTGACAAACAGCAGGTGGTAGGAGCAGTGTAGAAAACTTCAAGGGAACTGTAAGAGTACTAAGCAAGTCTGCATTCTGGTTTATCAGCACCTACTCCTGCTCCTGTTGCTGCTGCTGCAGCTGTCGCTCCTTCTGTAGGCACAACTGTTCCTGTCAGCGTTTCAGAAGTTACAGGACCGTGGTAGCCCAAGTTAACAAAAAGAAAAGGGGCAAAGGATAAAAATAGGGGTATCACATGTGTAAGAACATACTTCATTGCCACTTTAGTATCTGCATAGGCATGAAATGCTGTTACTTGACAGGGTCAGCGTGGATACTTCACAGGCTAGCAGTGGCTCAATAATAGCCAGCGATCAGAACCTCCTGAGAAGCAAAGAAATTTGCCATGCACTTTAATATACATGAAACAGATAGTATGAAGCCATGTAGACAGGTGTGGATGGCTAATGGATAATGGCTAATGGCTAAGCACTCAGCAACAGCACGCAGCATGAAGTACAAGGCGAGGTCCACTGTGGTTGAACTTCGGATAATCACTGGCCCACCTTGCCTTCTGCTGCCAGCAGGTAAACACCTCCAGCAGTTGGTCTACCCATACTACGCATTACATGCCTCCTCCATGGTAGGTTTTTGCACTATTTTGCTGTGACACCTGTACCATCTCATCTGCCTCATCACGATGTCTATAGGCAGGAATACTAAACATCATTTTATAAATTTGTCTCTTAAGTAATGTTCTTTAGTGTTGTCACCACCTGTGTACCAAGCGAGGTGATGCAGTGGTTAGCACACTGGACTCGAATTTGGGAGAACAACGGTTCAATCCTGTGTCCAGCCATCCTGATTTAGGTTTTCCGTGATTTCTTAAATCGCTCCAGGCAAATCCTGGGATGGTTCTTTTGAAAGGGCACAGCCAATTTCCTTCCCTGTCCTTCCCTAATCCAATGAGACTGATGACCTCACTGTTTGGTCTCTTTCCCCAAACAACACCAACACACCACCTGTGTAGCAGTGGGATACTTAGTCAATCACAACTGATATTTCTGTAATGCTACTCGATATGGGTATCTATTTGTATATTCGATGAGAACATAATGTGAATTGTAAAGAATAAAATATCATTGATTAGTATCTTGTATGACTTATTGAAGGTATTTAGCTCCTAGTGAAGAAAGAGGGTACAGAGAGTTACACTATGATGTTAGAGCAATATAAAGGGGAAGTGGTGGGGGAGGGGGTACCACATTGTTTGCACAGAAAGAGATCAAAATGAGCATTCCATAGAGTGTGATCAGGGTCCCATTACTTTTTCTTACTCATATTAATCAGGGATGGAATTAATGCTTTTTAGAGATTCTACAAGCATTATTGTCAAGCTTTGTGAAGAAGCCTTATCAGAGAAAATAGAAGATGATATTTTTATTAAAGCTACTAACAGATTTAAGATAATTGGGATATCTGTAAACATGGCAAAAAAAAAAAAAAAAGATTTATCTAGTTCCGTACTCTCAAAAACCTTGCACCTCCTGTTAATGTGTTGAACCAACAGAAAATAATAAACAGGTTAGAAAGTTCTAAGTTCTTATGCATGCATACTGATGAAAGCTTAAACTGGGAAAAACATTATGGCTAAGCACTCAGCATGGTAGACCTGCAAAGTATTTACATTCAGCTATATTTACCATTATAATAACTGTCACCTTTCTGGATGTACAGAACAGTAAATTAGTATATTTATGTATACTACGATTGACTGATGCATGGATATCCAACATCTTTACCTACGTGTGGTTTCAGTTTTATAGCTTCACCATTTCTGAGATGCTCATGCCCAGGTGGTGGCCCATAATAATCTGCCATTTGACAAAGCCATTTACGTCAGTGAATTTCCCCATTTCACTAGAATCACTCCCTGTTTAGCTCTGCTTCACTTACATACTTTCCTTACTGTGGCACGTGCCCATAGTACCACCCAATGGCCTTCACTCTTTCATTGATCGGTGGTCACAAAGTCAATGGTGTATTTGGTGTTAGAGAAAAATATAATGTAATCTGTAACTTAATCATAGGTTCCTTGAAAACTGTTGTCTTAAAAAAGAGATTTGCGTTATGAGGTTAAACTCTTCAAGAATCAATAACTTTTTAAAAACTAAGAGACGACTTTATGTGAAATGAAGGGACATAGATTACGACAGTAAAAATCTATGTTTCGAACTTTGTTGTACAATTGTAAGCAAAGCCATCAGAGCATAAAAATACATGTGTTTAAAAAAAGCTCTTCCAATAACAAGAACTGTTTGGAACACAGAAATGAATTAGAAAAATGAGGAAATGTCTTTCAAGGAAAATAAAGCATGGAGCACTTATACTACAAAAACTGTTGACCCTTTTAATAACTTGTTTTAGTCAGAAGTAGAAAATTTAGATCTGAACACTTTCTTAGCAGATAACCTACAAATTCTACGAGCAGCATTTCTAAATAAGTTTAATAAAATTCATCTACATCTTACATATCCAAAACAAGTTTTCAGTGTAACCAACTCTCTTATAAGTAAATGTTTAAAAGTTTTGGGAAAATTAGTAGTAAAATAATCAAATCTTGTTTGGTTGATCCTCATAAGTTGCTTATCTAATGAATCTCTTCAGAGTGGAAATAAAAAGATAAAGTATTGGTAAAGATTTGTAGACCCATCTCATTAATGCCACTGTTTTCATAAATTTTTGACAAAATCGTGTTCAAAAGAATTTATAAATAGTTGTCACAGAAAACATTATCAGTTACAAAACGTTTGTATTTCAGAAAGGAGTATCAACTGAAGACCTAAGGAGCTGGTACACATGCCTAATGTTATGTAGAGCTTCTGAGAGCACGCAGAACTGCCAAAACACAACATGGCATGGACTCAAGTAATGTCTGAAGTAGTTCTGGAGGGAACTGACACCATGAATCCTGCGGGGATGTCCATAAATATGTAAGAGTACGAGGGGGTGGGGATCTCTTCTGAACAGCATGTTGCAAGGCATCCCGGATATGCTAAATAATGTTCATGCCTGGGGAGTTTGATGGCCAGCGGAAGTGTTTAAACTCAGAATAGAATTCCTGGAGCCACTCTGGAGTAATTCTGGACATGTGGGGTGTTCCATTGTCCTACTGTAATTTCCCAAGCCCATCGGAATGCACAATGGACGTGAATGGATGCAGGTGATCAGACAGAATGCTTACGTATGTGTCATCTGTCAGAGTCATATCTTCATGTATCAGAGGTCCCACATCACTCCAGCTGCACATGCACCACACCATTACAGAGCCTCCACCAGCTTGAACAGTCCCCTGCTGACATGTAGGGTCCATGGATTCATGAGGTTGTTTCCATACTTGTATATGCACATCCATACGCTCAATAGAATTTGAAATGAAACTCATCTGACCAGTCAGCATGTTTCCAGCCACCAACACAATGTTGATGTTGATGGGCCTAGGAGAGGCTTAAAGCTTTGTGTCATGTTGTCATCAAGGGTACACAAGAGGGTCTTTGACTCCAAAATTCCATATCGATGATATTTCATTGAATGGTTTGCATGCTGATGCTTATTGATCGCCCAGCATTGGAACCTGCAGCAATTTGCAGAAGGGCTGCACTTCTGTCATGTTAAATGATTCTCTTCAATCATTCTTGGTCCAGTTCTTGCAGGATCTTTTTCCGGCTGTAGCAGTATCAGAGATTTGATGTTTTACCAGGTTCCTGATACTCATGAAATGGTCATATGGGAAAATCCCCTTCCATCAAAACCCACATTCAAATAAATGTCAGGTTTCTTTTTTAATTTTTTCCTGCTCATTCCCTAGTTCTCTTCGTTTATAAGCAGGACATCATTTTGTCATTTGTCATGACAGTGGGCTCCATTAAACTGTATGCACACGTCTACTAACCACACAGAGCTCAACATTAACTGGTCCCATCAAGGTCATGTAGGGCAACTTCCTGATAGACTATGCAAACAATGAATATGTCAATGTGCTTTTGGTGCTGGGTGCATCTGATAACCAAGCTACTGCTGTTGCTCATGCGTATTCTGCACAATACCCTCAAAGGTGCCATCCCAATAAGAATGTTGTTTGTCACCAGGAGAAACACCTATGGCTAACTGGTAGTCTTGATCCACTAGTAAAGGGCAGAGGGCATCCAAGGACTAGACATCTTCCACAAACAGAGGAAGCAATTCTTGAAACCATTCACCATTCACCTCAGTGAAGTACCCATGATTTTGCAAGGCAGTTCAAAATATCTGAGAGACTGATTGTTGAAGTGTTGCACAATAAAGAATTACATCCATATCATTACACATTAACAGAACATCAGTGGTCAGAAGATCATGTTCAGTGAGTACAATTTTTGTGAATGGCTTTTGCACGAAGTAGGAGATGATAAACATTTTATAAATAAGGTGATATAGACTGATGAATCTAGCTTCGCTTGTGAAGGTTATTTTCAACCTCCACAACAGCCATTATTTGTTGAAACACAACCCACATGTCCCACATGAGTACAGCTTTCAGCCATACTTTGGCATATACCTGTAGGCTGGAACCATGGGGGGAGAGCTTTTGGGCTCTTACCTATTTCTAGACAAGTTCAATGTGCCCCATTATCACCCATCTCTTTGCAGTGCTTGGTATGATGCATTAGAAAATGTCCACTTGCTGCTCAGTGACAGCCATTGTCTCAGAATGATGGTACACTGCTGCAGTTTTGAATGAATGTGCATATATATTTAGATGAAGTATTTCCACAGAAATGAATTGGTTGTAGAGGTCCAGTGTTCTGGCCTCCACGTTCCCCGGACCTTAATCCACTAGAGTTTTATGTGTGGCGACATTTGCAGGAGCCAGTTTGTAGTCCCATCCATGGATGTACATGACCTAGCAGCTTGTGTACATACTACTTTCGCAGTGATGGATGCAGCTGTGTTGCATAGGGTCCAGAAAGTATGATCCAGGATGTGGCAAGGTGTTTGAAAATGCAAGATGGTCACTTTGAGCATCTTCTCTCAAGTGAATGTTGCTCATGCATGTACATACTGGCTGTGTGAAGATAATCCTGGGCATCAATCATACAGAATGTGCACTCTAGTGTAGTTTGTGTACATAATTTTTAGTGCCACACTGGATACAGACAGTGGTACTGTATCCAGTTATTTCTATTGGCTTTATTTGTGTCACATACGAAACAAATTGTTCGTTTATGTCTGTAAGAAGGTCATCGTGTGTGTTAATGTTTAAATAAATTTAATAGTAACAGAAAGAAATACACAAGATAACACACGGTGGATGCAGATTTATGCTGTAACTGGAAAAAGTGTTTGGCATGAGTGCAACTCGAATATTGGTGAGTCTGCATATCATTCCTCACAGCATTGCCTCATCTTACAGAGCTAATGGGACAGCTTTGGCACAGTGTAGAGTTCATGCTACCTGTTCTTGACCATGCTGCATCTAGTTACAGCTTTGCCTCAATTTTTAAATCACATTTCTATAAAACCTATTTGTGGAAATCACCAGAGGTTTTTGAGATTTTCAGAGGGAGCGTTAGGAAACTAGAACAGGGGAAAGGAATACAGTAGAAGATGAATGGGTAGCTTTGAGAGATGAAACAGTGATGGCAGCTGAGGATCAAATAAGTAAAAAGACAAGGCCAACTATAAATCTTTGTGTAAAACAGGAGATATTGAATTTAAGTAATGAAAGGGAAAAATATAAAAATGCAGCAAATGAAGCAGGTGAAAGGGAATACAAATGTCTAAAACATGAAACTGACTGGATGTGTAAAATGGCTACGCAGGAATGGTGAGAGGACAAATGTAAGGATTTAGAAGCAGTTTTGCTAGGGGAAAGAAACATGCTACCTACAGGAAAATTAAAGACACCTTTGGAGAAAAGATAAACAGCCATGTGAATATCAAGAGCTCAGATGGAAAACCAGTATTAAGTAAAATAGGGAAAGTTGAAAGGTGAAAGGAGTGTATAAAAGGTCTGGACAAGGGAGGTAAACTTGAAGGCAATGTTATAGAAATTCAAGAGGATATATAGGAGGAAATTTCTAAGCTAAATGAACGTATTTCCAGTTTCCAATTTATAGTCGGTGCCCTGAAACTGCACATGAAGAAACTTCAATGCAGGAAAGGTGAGGCACTGATGAACCAAGAAAATTCTGCCTCAGCAGACAAGTGGAACAAGGAAGAAAACAGCGCCCAGGAAATACAATCTCAAAATAACAGCGAAACTTCTGTGTGCAAAAACACTGAAACTTAAGTGCATAAAAACAGTAAACTCGAGTGCATAAAAACTTTTCTGTGTTCACTGCTAAAGATTCAATGATCACACCAGCTGAAGTCAAAAAGTTGGGAAATCAATCACAAAAACTAAACAGACCATTGCTAGTCGATCCCCTGAGAGTGAAAATTATAAAATACAAAAAAACATGTGTGTCTGGGAATACTCACGACTGGGAATATCCGCAGTGGTAAAGGAAAAATACAATTTCAAGGGATCTGAATTCTTGAAGCCTGGAGCTCCATTGTGTGAACTAGCAAACCTAACAAAATTAATTACAGAATGTATGTATAGCCACCTCAGTGGCATAAAATTGTTGTCAAATTGACCATGGTTTCAACAACACTAAGGCAGTGTTCATTAGAATTAGCGGCTCTATACCTTGATAAAAGTGTTTGTTGCATAATTGCAACCGTTTGTTAAGAATGAGATAGGTGTTTAAAAATCTCTAGCTCTTCTTAGTTCTTCAGCCTATCGGAAGAATTCAGAATTTTCATTTTCAAGTCTTTGTATATCGTCACAGCCTTAGAGACCTCAGCAGGTGGGAATCATGAAATTTTAAACATTGATATTGGCTGACGTCCAGCAACCATGGGTTAACTTAATTATATGTATAGCTACCTCGGCTGCATAAAATTCTTGTCAGATTGACCATCGTTTTGACAGCGCTATGGTGGTCTAAATCAGAATGAAGGGTGGTCTCATTCTTAATGAACAGATGCAATTACGCAACAAAAGCTTTTTTCAAGATAGAGCCACTAATTCTGATGAAGACCGTTTTAGTGCTGCCAAAACCATGGCCAATTTGACAAATTTGTGCAGCCGAAGTGGCTATACATACATTCTGTAATTAAGTAAACCTGTGGTTGCTGGACATCAGTCAATAACAATGTTTAAAGTTTCTAACAAAATTAAGTGAAGTATGTAACTAGTTTGACTTAGGACAATTTCATTGTATTGCTGGGAGGCTGTAATGGCTTCTATCAAAGTGAGATTTACAAGTCTAGCACAGAACTGATAAAATGCTTAAATAATTTAATTCATACAAATGTACTCGTTGTGAATGACCCACAACATCATGATTTACTGAATGGCTGGTAGGTTATGCATGAACCGTGAAATTAGTGTTGCAAAAAAGAGTTTCACCAAAATATATACTAATTTCCAGAATGTCGGTGTTATAGACATAGACATTTTGGAATGGAGTTTCTATACAGCTCATAGACTTCATTTAAATGCACCAGGAAAGGGCATACTTGCTGATGAAATATTTATTCGTATTTCACAGGACAGTGAAGATATTAGGACAAGTGGCAATCAAATGCCTAACCACAAAGTGTTTCGCAAGCAGCAAACAGTAAAGCCATCAATCAGTTGCCAATTACAAAGTGGTTTAAGTCCAGTAGGTCAGAAAGTAACAATTCAACAGTAAAACAGATGCAAGTCATGAAATGGTTCAAGCCAATAAGAACAGAGGTGAACGAAGCACAGATTTTGCGAGCTTCAAAAATAGCTTCACCACTTGATGATCACCATGAAGCAGCACCTAAAAATACACCAAGAACTTCTTAGGCATAACGTCACCTGCAGAAGAAGAAGAAGAAGAAGAAGTTCCAGCACCAACAGAAGTAAACACAACAGCAAAGCAGACTGCACAAGGAATAGTAAGAAGATGGAAAGTAGTGCACCCATCTCGTGTAAAAGAATTTTTAACTAAACTACAGATACAAAGAACAAAAAGCACCCAAGACAAGTGCCACTTCTACAATCAAGTCTAACCTGTTTATCTTTCATGAAAACATTAGGGGATTATCAGCAAAGCAGATCAGCTATCAGTTAATATAAATGAGAGAAATTGTATAAACAATGCTCAAATATTATATTTTCCTAAATAATGTATCACAACTGGCATTAATTTATTACATTTAGAGTCTGACTACAATATTGCATGCTACTGTTCTAGGGAGAACAAGGAAAGAGGTGGTGTAGCTATTTTTGTTGAAAATAATATTATGTTTAGAGCTATAAATGTAAGGAAATACTGTTTAGAACAACTATTTGGAGCATGTGCAATAGAAATTAATGTAGATAACTCCCCAATAATAGTCGTGCTAATTTACAGAGCACCTGGAACTAATTTTAGGTGGTTTTTTTTTTTTTTTTTTTTTTTTCAAATAGAATTGCAGTTCTCTGATTTATTTACTAAAAATAGTGAAATTATTATTTGGGGGTTTTGATGTAGACTTTTTAACTGAAACCAACAGCAAAGCAGAGCTTCAGCATCTGATGAATTCATATAATCTTACTGCAGTTGATTTTCCCACTAGTATCACACCTTAGAGTCAGGCTTTGATAGACAATGTATTCATAGAATTAAGCAGGTACCACAGCTTCACTGTCACCAACCATGACGGACAACTCCTCACACTGTATGACAGTACACCTCTCAAGAAATTAATCCCCATCTGGAAATCCATTACGTCAATGTCTAGAGTGGACATCTTTACACAAAAACTGCAACAGTTGGGCTAGAGCCCAATATACAGGGTGGCTGAGGTTAATGCTAAATTTAATATATTCATAAATGATTTCTCAGCCATCTCTGAAGAGGTATTCCCAAAACATGTTTGTTAGAAGCAATACTGGTACATTACCAAACAAACCTTGGATCACAATGGGAATTAAACAATCATGTAAAACAAAGAGGGAACATTACATTGCAGTTAGAATGACTAAGGACACAATGAACTGGCTATTATAAAATGTACTGTAAGATACTAAAGAAGGTAATACAATAATCAAAAGCATTGTTATTATGAGAAAGAAATTGATAAATCTCATAACAAAATGAAGACTATCTGGAATATTGTTAGAAGGGAGACAGGGAAGTCCATAAGAACTTTCGAAGATCTGAACATGAAGGAAGTCTAGTACATGATTCTGAAAACATAGTCAATATTTTCAACAACCACTTCTTGTCAGATTCAGAACAGATAGACTGAAAGGGCTGTGTTAATGAAGTTCTGTGTCATATGCAAAAGACTCTACCCAAACATACAGGTAAAATTTATATTACACCTGGCACAGCATCTGAAATTAAAAGAACAATCATCTTTCTAAGGAATACGTATTCCACTGGATTAGGTAATATCTCTAATAATTTACTGAAACAGAGCTGTGCTTGTATAAGTGATGTACTTAGTCACATTTTCAATGTAACCTTACAACAAGGAACTTTGCCTGTTGTTGTTGTGGTCTTCAGTCCTGAGACTGGTTTGATACAGCTCTCCATGCTACTCTGTCCTGTGCAAGCTTCTTCATCTCCCAGCGGCTAGTGTAAAAATTCGTTGTGCGTGTCCGAGAAAAAGTGTGAATTTTGCCGTGAAAAAGAAAAATTGTGACAGTTGTAAGGATGAAATTACAAAGCTCAGCGAACGGGTGTCTAGTTTACAATTTATTATCAGTTCCTTGAAGATAGATATCAAGAAACTTAAAGAAGAAAAAAGTGAACGGAACATGAAAAACTCGCGCCATGAAAGTACGAATATGTCGGAGAATTGGACGGAAGTGAAGTACAAAAGACGCAAACAGGTAATACAAGATACAGAAAACGGCGAAAGAAACATAAATATAGTGAACGAAAATTACTTTCAAGCTCTTTCGACTACGGATTGTGAAAGTGAAGTTAACAGTGCGAGTGTACCATGTGGAAAATCAAACGACTTTGTGAATAAGGTAAAACATGGAATATTTCAGCAGCAGTTAAGTAAAAGATCATATGCGAAAGTGCTCACGAAAAATCTTCCACCGCTAAGCTGCTCTACTGAGACAATATCGACATGTGTTAGCAAAAAAGACACAATAAATAGTGCCAAACAAGACTTCGCTTACTGCAAAGATAGGCAGAAAACAGGCAATCTCGGAACAGCAAGTACCGGTAAAATTGAACTGTATGCCGACAGCCAAGGACGAAATACAGCCGCTGAATTTCGGCGTACAAGTAGTCAGAATTTTAGTTTTAACTGTACAATAAAACCAGGAGCAAAATTCAGTGCTGCTACGTCAATGAGTCAAGAAAAAATTTCCTCATTGAGCAAAAAGGACTTTTCCATCTTCCTGGTGGGAGCAAATGATATAGCTAGGAACGAAAAAAACGATCTCTTAATCTCGCTAAAAAGAAAACTGTATGATCTGAGAGGAACAAATGTTATTGTTTTTTCAGTGCCACACCGTTACGACTTGATAGAATGGTCCCGTGTAAATAAAGAAATTGAAACTGCAAATAAAGAGATGCAAAATATTTGCAAGCGGTTTGAAAATGGAACATTTGTGAACATCAGCAACTTAGGGAAAAGATTTCACACAACACATGGTTCCCATCTAAATGTACTGGGAAAAAACGTAATAGTAACCAAAATTTTAGAACTTGTAAATAAAATCTCAAATGTGCAGTGTGATGATAGAAAAGTCATACCTCTCATGGACAGGAAGTGTGTGTTACCTGTAGAATCCAATGTGAAATCTGCTATCAGTGAAGCTACACCTCTCCAAGACAACTGTGAAATTTTATTAATGCAAGTGAACACTACAAATGTTAATAATTCACAGAAAGGCACAGCAGTTATGGAACAACAAACACCAGAAATAAGTGAAACAGCAGCAGCACCATCATTATCAGCAGAAGCAGTAACAGAACCAACAACGACTGGAGCAGCAACACAGCAATGCTTAAGGAGGAGCCAAAGGAAAAATACATCTGTGTCATTAGGTGATAATTTTTTATGGTTTCAAGCCAAGAAGAAAATAAAAATGTGAAAAACCAGCCTGCTAACTCACAGATAAGTCACAACAACATCCTATTTTTAAACATTCAGGGTCTTGAAAATAAAGTTGAAATTCTGGATGAGTCATTGCCACAGAATAAGTATTCTTTCTTATGTATATCAGAACATTGGCTTAAACCAGAACAAATACAATACTATGTACCAGAAGGTTATAAATATGGAAACAGTTTTTGCAGATCTCAGTACCGTAATGGTGGTACTGTTATCTATGTTTCAAATGAAATAGAGTGTAGAGAACTAGATCTTGGTTGGGCATGTGTAGAGAAACACTTTGAAATTACCGGGATCATATGTGATACAATGAAACTTATCATAGTATGTATCTACCATTCCCCTGACTCAGATGATAAAACTTTTTTAGATAATTTAGACAGTGTACTCTGCTACATATCGAAATGGAAACAGTATGTAACTGTAATTGGGGGAGACTTTAATTCAAGCTTTGATGTAACATGTAACAAACCCAGTGTAAATAAGTTACTGAATATGCTGAGGCAGCACAACTTCCATCATGTAAATTCAGAACCAACAAGACTACAAGCGTGCTTGGATAATGCTTTTGTCAACTGTGCTCATGATATGTACTCCACCAAGGTAAAGGAGTTTGTTTTCTCAGACCACTCCATGTTAACAGTAAAGTTAAGACATTTTATAAAAGGAGATGAGAGCAAGGCTGGACAAAAGTTAACAAAATCTAATACCTTAATATTAACAAAACACAATCTCATAAAACTAACACACCAGTTGAGCATAACAAACTGGGACAAATTATTTCAAAACTGTGATTCCAGTGCCCAAACAGTTTATGAAACATTCCACAATTACTTAACAGGTATTTTAAAAGCCCATTTTGTTCAAAAGAAATACCATAAAACAAGAAAAGGTAAATTTTGGTACACCAAAGAACTGGAGAATCTAAAAAATAAGCTACTGCTGTTGAAGCGCCTTGCCAAAGTAAACAATTCTAATGAAATTAAGGATCTTGAAAAAATCACTAAGAAACTGTATAAGAAAGAGTTGCAATTAGCGAAATTAAGATACAACACAAATTTCATAAAAAATAGTAAAAACCAATGCAAAACAGCCTGGTCAGTAATTAATACTGTTAAAGGTGAAGTCAGAAACTTCGACAAGACAGTCCCAATACCAGCAGATACATTCAATAAATATTTTGTAAGCTGTGCTGATGATATCAAAAAGCTGATCAGTAAACCCAATGTAACATATATAGATTATCTGAAGAGAGCAAACCTAAATCATAATAGGGCCGGATCATCATTGAAACACTTCAGAGAGGTATGCCATCATGAAGTTCTTAAAATAGTCAAAGAAGTGAAAAATTCATACAGTACAGATATTTTTAATATGTCAAACAATCTATTGAAAGAAATCATACATTACATTGCAGCACCATTAACATATTCTATAAACCTGTGTCTCATAGAAGGGTTTTTTCCCGATCCTCTCAAACTATCCAAGGTAACTCCAGTCTTTAAGAAGGGTGTCAAATCAGATCCTGCAAACTACAGACCAATTTCACTAATTCCAGTACTAGGAAAAGTCTTTGAAGGCATAATATATAAGCAGATGTATGAGTACCTAGAACTAAATGGTATGTTAAGTGCATCACAGTTTGGTTACAGAAAAGGAAGGTCAGCTATACGTGCCATAGAGCTCTTAGTCAGAGACATTCTAGCAGCATTTGAGGACCATGCGCACGCACAGGTAACCTTATGTGATCTGAGCAAAGCTTTTGACTGTGTTGACCACTCACTTCTGCTCTCTAAACTTGAGTACTATGGAATATGTGATAAAAGTTTAAAACTCATCAAATCATACCTCAATAAAAGGAACCAGGTGGTGAGTTCAGGAAGTCATCTGTCAAACATACTCGAGGTTCAACATGGAGTGCCACAGGGATCTAAATTGGGACCACTTCTTTTCCTTGTACACATAAATGACTTACCAGGAAATATAGATGTAAAGACATATATGTATGCAGATGACACGACTTTTCTATCTGTAAACCATGTACTTGATAACCTTGCAAGTGATATGAAATTGGCAAAAGAAAATGCAACATCATGGTTTAATGCCAATGGTCTGCTATTAAATGAGGAAAAGACCCAGAATATGTGGTTCAGTCCATCAAAGACTACAAAAATAGAAAAACAAAAGGCAAAGTTTTTAGGTATTGTACTTGACAACAGTCTAACATGGAACTCTCATGTTGATCACATAGTGGTTAGGTTGTCAAGAGTTATATATTTGTTGAAGAGACTGATGTGTTGTGTGACATTTGAGTACGTAAGGACAGCGTACTTTGCCTTTTTTCAATCTGTTTTAAGGTATGGGTTAATACTCTGGGGAAACAGCAGAAAAATAAATGAAATTATGGTGATCCAGAAGAAAGCAATCAGAGTAATGGCTAAGGTAGATAATAGAACACATTGTAAACCATTGTTCACTAAATATAGAATTTTAACAGTAATTAATTTATATATTCTTGACAGTGTTAACTACATACTTGCTGAACTACCTAATTTAAGTGTAACAAATGAAAGACATGGCTACTATACAAGAACGTGTACTTCTCTGCTGTTGCCACAAAATAGATTAGCCAAAACTAACAATAGTCATAAGTATATGGCAATTAAAATATATAACAAATTGTCTAAAAATGGGCCAATCAAGCCTGACAAATTATTTAAAGACAATGTTCATAAGTTCTTGTTAACCAATCCATTCTATTCATTAGAAGAATTTTTAGAAATGCCTAATATCAACTTAAATGTGTAAAAAAAAATTTTTTTGTAAAATTAATAGGTTAAGTGAACTGACGAAGTCTATTGCATGTAACAATGCTGAATGACTAATAAAGAATCTGAATCTGAATCTGAACCTACATCCTTCTGAATCTGCTTAGTGTATTCACCTCTTGGTCTCCCTCTACGATTTTTACCCTCCACACTGCCCTCCAATGCTAAATTTGTGATCCCTTGATGCCTCAAAACATGTCCTACCAACCGATCCCTTCTTCTAGTCAAGTTGTGCCACAAACTTCTCTTCTCCCCAATCCTATTCAATACCTCCTCATTAGTTATGTGATCTACCCACCTTATCTTCAGCATTCTTCCGTAGCACCACATTTCGAAAGCTTCTATTCTCTTCTTGTCCATACTAGTTATCGTCCATGTTTCACTTCCATACATGGCTACACTCCATACAAATACTTTCAGAAATGACTTCCTGACACTTAAATCTATACTCGATGTTAACAAATTCCTCTTCTTCAGAAACGATTTCCTTGCCATTGCCAGTCTACATTTTATATCCTCTCTACTTCAACCATCATCAGTTATTTTACTCCCTAAATAGCAAAACTCCATTACTACTTTAAGTGTCTCATTTCATAATCTAATTCCCTCAGCATCACCCGACTTAATTAGACTACATTCCATTATCCTTGTTTTGCTTTTGTTGATGTTCATCTTATATCCTCCTTTCAAGACACTGTCCATTCCGTTCAACTGCTCTTCCAAGTCCTTTGCTGTCTCTGACAGAATTACAATGTCATCGGCGAACCTCAAAGTTTTTACTTCTTCTCCATGAATTTTAATACCTACTCCGAATTTTTCTTTTGTTTCCTTTACTGCTTGCTCAATATACAGATTGAATAACATCGGGAAGAGGCTACAACCCTGTCTCACTCCTTTCCCAACCACTGCTTCCCTTTCATGCCCCTTGACTCTTATAACTGCCATCTGGTTTTTGTACGAATTGTAAATAGCCTTTCGCTCCCTGTATTTTACCCCTGCCACCTTTAGAATGTGAAAGAGAGTATTCCAGTCAACATTGTCAAAAGCTTTCTCTAAGTCTACAAATGCTAGAAACGTAGGTTTGCCTTTTCTTAATCTTTCTTCTAAGATAAGTCGTAAGGTTAGTATTGCCTCACGTGTTCCAACATTCCTATGGAATCCAAACTGATCTTCCCTGAGGTCCGCTTCTACCAGTTTTTCCATTCGTCTGTAAAGAATTCGCGTTAGTATTTTGCAGCTGTGACTTATTACACATATAGTTCGGTAATTTTCACATCTGTCAACACCTGCTTTCTTTGGGATTGGAATTATTACATTCTTCTTGAAGTCTGAGGGTATTTCACCTGTCTCATACATCTTGCTCACCAGATGATAGAGTTTTGTCAGGACTGGCTCTCCCAAGGCCGTCAGTAGCTCTAATGGAATGTTGTCTACCCCCGGGGCCTTGTTTCGACTCAAGTCTTTCAGTGCTCTGTCAAACTCTTCATGCAGTATCGTATCTCTCATTTCATCTACATCCTCTTCCATTTCCATAATATTGTCCTCAAGTACATCGCCCTTGTATAAACCCTCTATATACTCCTTCCACCTTTCTGCCTTCCCTTCTTTGGTAAGAACTGGGTTGCCATCTGAGCTCTTGATATTCATACAAGTGGTTCTCTTCTCTCCAAAGGTCTCTTTAATTTTCCTGTAGGCAGTATCTATCTTACCCCTAGTGAGACAAGACTCTACATCCTTACATTTGTTTTCTAGCCATCCCTGCTTAGCCATTTTGCACTTCCTGTCGATCTCATTTTTGAGACGTTTGTATTCCTTTTTGCCTGCTTCATTTACTGCATTTTTATATTTTCTCCTTTCATCAATTAAATTCAATATTTCTTCTGTTACCCAAGGATTTCTATTAGCCCTCGTCTTTTTACCTACTTGATCGTCTGCTGCTTTCATTACTTCATCCCTCAGAGCTACCCATTCTTCTTCTACTGTATTTCTTTCCCCCATTCCTGTCAATTGTTCCCTTACGCTCTCCCTGAAACTCTCTACAACCACTCGTTCTTTCAGTTTATCCAGGTCCCATCTCCATATATTCCCACCTTTTTGCAGTTTCTTCAGTTTCAATCTGCAGTTCATAACCAAGAGATTGTGGTCAGAATCCATATCTGCCCCTGGAAATGTCTTACAATTTAAAACCTGGTTCCTAAATCTCTGTCTTACCATTATATAATCTATCTGATACCTTTTAGTATCTCCAGGATTCTTCCAGGTATACAACCTTCGTTTATGATTCTTGAACCAAGTGTTAGCTATGATTAAGTTATGCTCTGTGCAAAATTCTTCAAGGCGGCTTCCTCTTTCATTTCTTCCCCCCAATCCATATTCACCTACTATGTTTCCTTCTCTCCCTTTTCCTACTGACGAATTCCAGTCACCCATGACTATTAAATTTTCGTCTCCCTTCACTACCTGAATAATTTCTTTTATCTCGTCATACATTTCATCAATTTCTTCATCATCTGCAGAGCTAGTTGGCATTTAACTTGTACTACTGTAGTAGGCATGGGCTTTGTGTCTATCTTGGCCACAATAATGCGTTCACTATGCTGTTTGTAGTAGCTAACCCTCACTCCTATTTTTTTATTCATTATTAAACCTACTCCTGCATTACACCTATTTGATTTTGTATTTATAACCCTGTAATCACCTGACCAAAAGTCTTGTTCCTCCTGCCACTGAACTTCACTAATTCCCACTATATCTAACTTTAACCTATCCATTTCCCTTTTTAAATTTTCTAACCTACCTGCCCGATTAAGGGATCTGACATTCCACGCTCCGATCCGTAGAACGCCAGTTTTCTTTCTCCTGATAACGACGTCCTTTTGAGTAGTCCCCGCCCGGAGATCCGAATTGGGGGACTATTTTACCTCCGGAATATTTTACCCAAGAGGACGCCATCATCAGTTAATCATACAGTAAAGCTGCATGTCCTCGGGAAAAATTACGGCTGTAGTTTCCCCTTGCTTTCAGCCGTTCGCAGTACCAGCACAGCAAGGCCGTTTTGGTTAACGTTACAAGGCCAGATCAGTCAATCATCCAGACTGTTGCCCCTGCAACTACTGAAAAGGCTGCTGCCCCTCTACAGGAACCACATGTTTGTCTGGCCTCTCAACAGATACCCCTCCGTTGTGGTTGCACCTACGGTACGGCCATCTGTATCGCTGAGGCACGCAAGCCTCCCCACCAACGGCAAGGTCCATGGTTCCTAACCGACTCAAATGTGCTGTTGTAAAACCCCTTTTCAAGAAAGGTGACAAAACTGAAGTCACAAATTAAAAATCAATTTCCCTTCTACCTAGTTTTTCAAAAATTCTGGAAAAGCATATATATAAGAGACTTGTGGAACATCCAGATAAATGTAACATTCTCAGTAAAATTCTATTTGGTTTCCGAAAAGGTCTGTCGACCGAACAAGCAATCTATGCTTTCGCAAATAAAGTTCTGGATTCGATTAATGACAAAATGGTAACAATAAAATTATTTTGTGACTTGTCAAAAGCCTTTGACTCTGTGAACCACCAAAACCCATTACAGCAAGCAGACCTATCAGGAATGACTGGTGTAGCAAATAAGAAAGGTGTCAAAACTGAAGTCACAAATTAAAAACCAATTTCCCTTCTAACTGCTTTTTCAAAGATTCTGGAAAAGCGTATATATACAAGAATTGTGGAACATACCTCAAAGGCAGAATTTAGTAGTAGATATTACTGATGAGACCCATACTGTCCTGCTCTCATCTAATTGGAGAACTATTAAATGTGGAAGTAGTATATTGATGAGAGTTCTGGACCAAAGAACATTTTGAATTAAAGATTCCAGGTTATAAATCAAAGTTCTAATTTCACAGAATTTCCAAACCAAAAAATTTATCAGGGACTGATGACCAAGCGGTTTGGACCATTCCCCTCACCCCCTTTTAAACCAACCAAATAATTTATCCATGCCCACAAAACAAAATTCTCATTTAAAAATGTACAAATCTCATATTTTATTTTTTATAGATGTTGTGGTTGTTGTTGTGGCCTTCAGTCCAGGTACTGGTTTGATGCATCTCTCCATGCTACTCTAACCTGTGCAAGTTTCTTCATCTCCCAGTACCTAATGCAACCTACATCCTTTTGAATCTGTTTAGTGTATTCATCTCTTGTTCTCCCTCTACGATTTTTACCCTTCATGCTGCCCTCCATTACTAAATTGGTGATCCCTTGATGCCTCAGAATATGCCCTACCAACCGATCCCTTCTTCTAGTCAAGTTGTGCCACAAATTTCTCTTCTCTCCAATTCTATTCAATAACTCCTCATTAGTTATGTGATCTACCCATCTAATCTTCAGCATTCTCCTGTAGCACCACATTTCAAAAGCTTCTGTTCTCTTCTTGTGTAAACTATTTATTGTCCACGTTTCACTTCCATACATGGCTACGCTCCATACAAATACTTTCAGAAACTACTTCCGGACACTTAAATTTATACTCAATGTTAACAAATTTCTCTTCTTCAAAAACACTTTCCTTACCTTTGCCAGTCTACATTTTATATCCTCTCTACTTCAACCATCATCAGTTATTTTGGTCCTCAAATAGCAAACCTCATTTACTACTTTATACGTCTCATTTCCTAATCTAATTCCAGCAGCTTCACCTGATTTAATTCGACTACATTCCATCATCCTCATTATGCGTTTGTTGATGTCCACCTTATATCCTCCTTTCATGACACCGTCCATTCTGTTCAACTGCTCTTCCAGGTCCTTTGCTGTCTTTGACAGAATTACAATGTCATCGCCAAGCCTAAAAGTTTTTATTTCTTCTCCATGGATTTTAATTCCTACCCCGGATTTTTCTTTTGTTTCCTTTCCTGCTTGCTCAATATACAGATTGAATAACATCGGGAATAGGCTACAACTCTGTCTAACTCCTTTCCAGACCACTGCTTCCCTTTCATGCCCCTCTTGTAAATGCCATCTGGTTCCTGTACAAATTGTTAATAACCTTTTGCTCCCTGTATTTTACCCTGCCACCTTCTGAATTTGAAAGAGAGTATTCCAGTCAACATTGTCAAAAGCTATCTCTAAGTCTACAAATGCTAGAAATGTAGGTTTGCCTTTCCTTAATCTATTTTCTAAGATAAGTCGTAGGGTCAGCATTACCTCACATGTTGCAACATTGCCATAGAATCCAAAATGATATTCCCCGAAGTCGGCTTCTACCAGTATTTCCATTCGTCAGTAAAGAATTTGTGTTAGTATTTCGCAGCCGCGGTTTATTAAACTGATAGTTCGATAATTTTCACATCTGTCAACTTCTACTTTCTTTGGGATTGGAATTATTATATTCTTCTTGAAGTCTGAAGCTATTTCGCCTGTCTCATACATCTTGCTCACTAGATGGTAGAGTTTTGTTAGGCCTGGCTCTCCCAAGGTTGTCAGTAGTTGTAATGGAATGTTGTCTACTCCTGGGACCTCGTTTCAACTTAGGTCTTTCAGTGCTCTGTCAAACTCTTCACACAGTATCATATCTCCTATTTCATCTTCATCTACATTCTCTTCCATTTCTATAATATTGTCCTAAAGAACATCACCCCTGTATAGACTCTCTATATACTCCTTCCCCCTCTCTGATTTCCCTTCTTTGCTTAGAACTGGGTTGCCATCTGAGCTCTTGATATTCATGCAAGTGATTCTTTTTTCTCGAAAGGTCTCTTCAGTTTTCCTGTAGGCAGTATCTTGCCCTTAGTGATATGCGCCTCTGCATCCTTACATTTGTCCTCTAACCATTTCTGCTTAGTCATTTTGCACTTCCTATGGATCTCATTTTTCAGACGTTTCTATTTCTTTTTGCCTACTTCATTTAATGCATATTTATATTTTCTCCTTTCATCAATTAAATTCAGCATCTCTTCTGTTACCCACGGATTTCTATTAGCCCTCGTCTTTATACCTACTTGATCCTCTGCTACCATACCTTCACTATTTTGTATCTCGAAGCTACCCATTCCTCCTCTACTGTATTTCTTTCCCCCATTCTTGTCAATCGTTCCCTAGTGATCTGAATAACAATTATCAAACCTTATTTATCTATATCGAAAAAAGACGAATTCTCGTTTGCTCATTTAAAAGATTTACAAATATAATAATTTTTTTTCTTTACAAAAAGAATCATCAAACATCATTTACCTATCCTGAGAAACTAAATTCTCATTATTCATTTAAAAATTTACAAATGTAATAAATTTTGTTCGTTATAAATAAGAAGCATCAAACTTCCTTTGCCTCTACTGAAAAAAAGTAGATTTTCCTCTTAATAAATAATGAACCATATCGAAAGTTACCAGTTTCACTCATATCCCATTAATGAGAAAACTAAAATTAATTTAAATCATCCTAACAAGGTAACAAATTCATATTAAATGGGTGATTGTTGCATTCATCCTATTGTTCAAAACTATACAGGGTGGGCAGAAAATGTGTGAAATGCTTGTAGGGATGTTACAGGGCAGGTTGTACTGAGATACAAATGTTAAGAAAGAAATTCGATACGTTGCGCCGTTTCCGAGTTATTTAGCATTGAAGTTAGCCAATCGGGGCATTGCGCACTTGCATTCAAGCGAGCTACCAGAGGCGGTGTAGCCCAACGAGTGCTTTGCCTCATTAGCTGAAACTTGAATTTACACGCGCGACTATCTGATTGGCTAACTTCAATGCTAAATAACTCGGAAACAGTGCAACGTATTGAATTTCTTTCTCAACATTTATGTCTCAGTACAACTTTCCCTGTAACATCCCTACAAGCATTTCACACATTTTCTGACCAACCTGTATATGACATTTGATGTTATTTGCACAGATGGAACTGATTTTTCTGCACATGATGGTAAATCAGATATTAAATTAATTGATAATTATGTTTTAAAGGTGTTCAATAATTACAGTATTTTATCTAGAATCGAACATCCTTTTATTTCTTCTTCAGTGCTTATTCGATTAACTTCTTCTCTGTTGAATGAATTAAATGTGGAAGGACATATTCTCACAATGGAAAATTAATGCCAAACAAAATGAAAGTCTTTATCCCCTAGAATTATTTTGTGGCGTTTGTAAAAGTTTATTAGTAAATAATGTGGAATGGTGATTTTACTGTAATTTTTACTTGGAGTTCGAGAAAAGATGAAGAAGATTATATTCTTTGTTGGACTACTAAAAATGATAATACTACACTTCCAAAAGAAGGTAAAATTGTTGTCAAAGTGTGGAAATACGTGTTCCTTTTGTTAAATATGAGCCAGAATATTCACTTGAACTAGAACTAGAAAGACTTAAAACTCCAAAATATAGAATTTCTTTCTTCAAACTGCAAACAACTGAATTTGCTGAATTACAAGGAAAAATAAATTTTGAATTAGACATTGCTAATTACTATAATCTGACCAAAATTGATACACCTTACTTTATTTTCGTTGTTCTCCAAACTATCCAACAAAATAATGAGTTACCGGTACATGAGTCGTCTTTATTCGATCATGTTACATCACAATGTAATTTTTTTAAAAATGGAGGAAATGTTTTGCCTCAATAATAATGGAATGTTGAACCACCAAATAACTTCTTAAAAGCTTATGATTCTTTTGAAGATGTTAAAAGATGAACCAATTAAATGATGATGTAAATGTAACTCCTTTCAACTTTATTCAAAATTATCCTATCTATGTAATCAGTACAACTAGAAGAATGAATGTTGTAAATACTCAAAAGACAACAATGAAACTATGTGCATTATTTAATTAAAATATTCCAAATGATACAAATGCGTATGTTATTGCATATGGTAAAAAGAATTTGACTGATGATTCACAACATAGAATGCTTACTGGAAGTTTTTATTTCCTTAAATGAAAAAATTAGAAAAAAATTAAAGAACTTTTAACTTCCTATCTTCATTTCCTTTTGAAATATTTTCAGAAAAATAGAGAAGATAAAAACTGAAAAATTTACATTTTCAAAAATTAAAACTTTTTCCAAACGTTTTCAAAACACTTGAAAAAAGATTTTAATATTTGATTCTTTAAATTTTTTCTGTATAAATAAAAATGAACGTGAATGGTTGTATTGAAAATCTGTTAACTGAACTTAACAATATTGCATTTCTGAAATGTTCGCTGAATTACCAGAACTTAAAAAACGTAAATCTTACGCCATTTCAAAAGTCAAAATTTTACCAACTAAATTTGGGGATAAAGTCTTATTTCTTTTATAGATGATAAATATAAAATTACCCTTCCACAATGTTATACACAAATCTTTACAAATGATGTTGATAAATTGGATAAAATTGTAGGATTACATTTTATTTATCAATGTAAAAAACAAAATAAATTTCGTCCCATTCATGGTATTTCATTTGAATAACATTTTTAATTTTTTTTTTTTTTTGTGTTTTTCTTTCAGTGGAATTGAAAATTGTGTTTACCTTAATTTTCAAATTTTTTCTAAGTATCTCAACTTTGTTGTTCATTTTGTTTTGGTTGTAATTGTGTAGCATTTGGTTGGGACATTGTGTGAAATTAGAATCTTTCTTTATAACGTGGAATTTTTATTCCAAAATGCTCTTTGGTCATCTCTCATCAATATACGACTTGTGGAGTGCCTCAAGGATTCATTCTTGATCCTTCACTGTTCCTCATATTTAAAAATGACATTCCTCAATGTACAAAGCTACAGTGCTTTTTTACCATCTTTGTTGATGATACCCGGATTATGATTGATGGTCATGCATCTGAAGATCTTCAAGGATCTGTTAAGAATATTCTTATTGATTTAATAGAATTGTTCAGCGTCAATGGACTCTCATTGAACCTTAATGAGTTAACTGTGAAGTGTGGCACAGAGTCAACAGAAAGAGCTGAAATTGTAATTGATTCAAGAGTAAACTGGTCTCATCATATAATAAATCTTCAGAAGAGAGTATGAGGGAATATGGTATAGTTGTAGGTAAACAACTAGAATTCTCTCATATACAGATTCATTCACACTTAATGTCTACACAGATACAAGTCCGGAAGCTAACTGCCGTTAGCGTCCAACATGTTCTCCAAAGCCCTCTCCTCAAAGATAGCACACTTACGCACAGAACAAATATCGATTTTTAAGGCACTCTACGCCACATAGCCCCCCCCCCCCCCCTGCGCAGTATGGAGTGCGTCCCTGTGAATGGGGGGGTGAGAAGTTAGGAAGGTAACGCACAGTTCTTCTGCGTCAGGCGGAAGCGGTCGACTGGTAGGAGACCGGGGGGTGAAGCCCGGTACGTCGCCGGTGAAGTCAGCAAGCGACGCCGGTGGCTGAAGACGACGTCCCGTCCTGGAGTGAAGGTGTAGCACTTCGTCAGCCGGCAGGCGGAGAATCACCTTGCCAGAAGGCCTAACAAAGGCACGCAAATTGCCACACGCAGCACTTCTGCTCAATTTAAAGTGGCGCACCACACGAGATTCTACACTTCCTCCCTCAATATTGTCACACGCGAGTACCACACACACTGTATCGCCATCTACGACAACAGATAATTTATGTATGTCATCAGGGTGCACATGTGTTGTGAATTCTTGGATGGCACCTGTACGAGCAATGGTAGGGAGGCAGGGAGGTATGGGAAAGCCATGGCAGGGGGAAGCATCTGCTAAGAGGGGGGTGGCAGGTGCACTAGACTGTGCAGGAGACAACCTCGGGCGATCAGCTGACAGACGAGGGAGCATGACCGAAGGCAACGCGGAGCCAGCGTGGGTTGAACGGCGTGACAAAGAGCTGTCACACGAAGATGGTAACACAATGGTAGAATCCGAGTGGTTGGCGGTTCGACTGCGAGGGCTGTGAGGAGTGAAGCCCCGAAAAGATTGGCCACTCGAATTAGATGAACGCGGAGAAGGAGCAGTGCTCGGCAGAGAAACACGCTGTGGAAAATCAATACCCAAATGCATGGTGTAGGAAGATGGATGGCCGCTCGAAGCAGGAGTGGGAGAAATAGGGGCAGAATCAGGGAGGTTCACCTGAGGCTCAATGAAAGCTGGTTTCATTCGGTTGAGTGAGACCGTGGTTACAGAGTCTTTTATGAGGAGATCCATGTTATTCTCAGAGCGTTTGACGACCTTGTAAGGACCTGTGTAGGGCGACTGAAGCAGGGCTTTGACTGAGTCGTCTCTGAGAAACACGTACTCACAAGAGTCTAGCGTGTGCGGTACGTACACGCGCAGAGGTGTATGAGCAGCCGGAGGTGGCGGGTGAATTTTGCTGCAGTGCAAGCGCACCCGCTCGAGAAGTGAAGGGAGTTCAGAGGGCCGTGGAAGTGGGGTCCGAGTGACTAATTCTCCAGGCAAAACCAGAGGTTGGCCATATACAAACTCAGCTACGGACCCCTTGAGGTCTTCCTTGAAAGTCGCACGAAGGCCAAGAAGCACGAAGGGCAGTGCCTCTGTCCATAGTGAGTCATGGCAACGCAGGGCAGACTTTAAGGTGCAATGCCATCGCTCGACAAGCCCATTGCTTTGGGGGTGGTGTGCAGAACTATGAATTTTGACAATACCACACATTTTACATAAGTCAGAGAAAACTGAAGACTCGAATTGTCGCCCCTGGTCAGTGGTGAGGTAAACAGGTGAGCCAAATCTAGAGATCCACGAATCTAAGAATGCTCAACTTACTGTCTCAGAGGTAATGTTCGGAATAGGCACAGCCTCAGCCCAACGAGTCAACCTGTCAATAGCTGTAAACAAGTAACGGAAACCCTCGGAGGGGGGCAAAGGGCCTACGAGGTTGACATGAGCATGGTGAAACCAGCCTGGAGGTTGGGCAAAACAGCCAAGGGGTGGAGAAGTGTGCCTGGAAACTTTGTTCTGTTGACACACCATGCATGCCCTTGCCCAAGACTGACAGTCACGGCGCATGTTTCTCCAGACAAACCATTCAGCACCAGACGGTTGGAGGCTTTAACACCGGGGTGTGCTAATGTGTGTAGTTTGTCAAAGACCTAACATTGAAGGGGCTTAGGAATGAATGGCCGCAACGTACCAGTCGATTCATCACACCACACTAAGTCAGATATGCCGGGGAAAGTAGAGCGTACCAGTTGGAGAGAGGAGCTGTGGTCTGAAATTAACTGCATGATATCGGGGTCTGCCGATTGCAACCGAGGTAGGTCCGTTAAGTCAATTAAGGTTGTGACAGCACCAACACACGAGAGAAAATCAGCGACCACATTGTCCGCTCCTCGGATGTAGCGAATGTCATTTGTAAATTGCAAGATGTAATCGATGTCACGAAAACGTCGTGGGGGCGGATCAGGCGCAGAATTTTTTATCGCAGGAACCAACGGCTTGTGATCAGTGAGCACATAGAAATCTCGTCCCTCAACATCAGTTCTGAAGTGTCTTATGGCCTCGTAAACTGCAAGTAGTTCTCTGTTGTATGCTTAGTATTTCTTCTGCGCGTTGTTTAGCTTTTTTGAGAAAAACTGCAGGGGTGTCGTAACATCGTTGTATGTCTGACTCCGTACTGCGCCGATAGCATTGTCACTAGTGTCAGTAGTGATAAACATTGTGGCATCCACCTGTGGGTGAGCAATAGTGACAGTGGAGGCCAACAGCTGTTTGAGTTCATTAAATGCCTTGTCCATGTCTGGTGTCCATGGTACCTGGCGGGTGCCAGAAGTTTGTGGGCCAGCGAGAGCATCTGTGAGAGGAGCCTGCACTGCAGAAGCGGCTGGCAAATGTTTCCGGTAATAATTAACTGTTCCGATGAACCTGCGTAATTCCCTGCAGGTCTGAGGGCGTAGCATCTCGGGAACAGACTTGATCTTGTCCTGTGGTGGTGTCAGACCGTCCGATGACACAACATAACTTAGGAATGTGACGGATGACTTGTGCAATTGAGTCTTTTTATTGTTCAGTTCAATACCAGCGGCTGCTAAAATATCTGCCACGACTCGAACACGCTCCTCACTCTGTTCTAAAGTAGAAGCAAAAACCAATATGTCGTCCATATATACGATACAAAGGTCTAGATGGGATAAAGTTTGATTGATGAAACGCTGCCATGTTTGGGGTGCATTTTTCAACCCAAACGGCATAAAGTTGTATTGGAACAGCCCGAAGGGAGTGGTTATGGCAGTCTTTTCAATGTCCTCCGGAGCCATAGGAATCTGATGAAATGCGTGCTTACAGTCCAAAACAGAGAAGTACTTTGCACCTGCGAGCGCATGATTGAAGTCTGCGATGTGTGGGACCGGATATCTATCAATGATGGTACGGGAATTTAAATGCCTATAGTCTCCAACCATACGCCAAATACCGTCTTTCTTTTGGTCAAACAGGATAGGACTAGCCCAGCAACCGGAAGAAGGTTCAATTATTCCCTTTTGTAACAGATCGTCCAATTGTTCTTTTGCAATTTTCATAAATTCCGGCTTGAGGCGGCGTGGATGTTGCGATATGGGCGGCCTATCGGTTAGATGTAACCGATGAACTGTGCCGTTAGTGACTACTGCAATACGTGGCGTGGCACGATAGTCAGATGTCCGTGAAGCGGAGCAGGCAGTGGCGGACGGGCCAAGCTGTGGCGCTGAGGGTACGGAAGTACAGGTGTGCCACCCGCTCGTAGGCTGCGTAAAGGCCGCACACGTGTTAACATGGGCGAGGTTGGTACACTGGTTCTTGGTAGCGGGCCGTGTCGCTACGAGCGCTGTAGGCATGAGTGGGCGTGGCCGGACAGCAGATGGCCGTAGTTCATTGCCACAAGCTTGGCAAGTTAATTTTCCATTTCGAATGCAAGGAGCATGAGCACTTGGACATATCCTATCATTACAAAAGGGGGTGCTGACACAGTTTACAGAGTTCACAACATTGTCGTTAACGTGCGCGGGCACGGAAACACCAGATTAGCACGGACTGACCTTGTCTGTAGCCGACGAGTCGTCTGCTTGTAGTGCCGCGAGGCGTTGTTGTGTGGAGGCCAACTCGTGGTGTATGTCGCGGAGATGCAGCAGCATTTCCATACGTTCTATCCGCAACTTAGAAGACTTGGCGCACTCCACTAGCCACTTCTTTGTCCAAGATTGCAGCTCCAAGGATAGGTTTACACACTTCTTAGCACAGCACACATGTTTGGTGTTAGCCGAACTGTCACTCGGCGAAGCGAAAGGAATATGTTTGTTAAGGGAGGGGTAAAACACAGTATTTTGCACAAAATCTAGTGACAACTGATAGTGCTTGAGGAAATCTTTTCCGAGAATAGGTTCTTCAATTGTTGACACTAGAAACGTCCACTCCAGCTTGCACTCGGGCGAAAGTTTCACTGTATACAAAGTGGAACCCGGACACTGTAGGGTAGACAAGTTCACTGCATGAAGTACTGTTTTGTGTGGTTGCACTTTATTGGTTGCTAGGCGAACCGACAGCAAAGAGATGTCTGCGCCAGTGTCTACCAGAAAACATATGCCTGATCGTAAATCGCGAACATAGACTCGACCACACTTACTATTATTGTCCGAAACGGAGTGCAACGTGGGATGGTGCCCGTTGTTTACATCGCAGGAGGTGGCACCGTAGCCTACCTGCGGTTGCAGTTTGGGTAAGAATACGGTGACTGGCATTTGCGAGCTTGCTCCCCGAATCTCGCGTGGAAGAAACAGTAAGGTTGGGCGGGCCTGTGCCCTTGTGGGTAGTTGCTAGGTGACGGAGTATGTGCCCCAGAGTCTTCCACAGAGGCCGATGCACTGTCGTTGCGAGGAGTTGAAGGTGCAGGCAGGGCGGCTAGTTTAAAAAACTTGTTATCAGCAGCACCAGACAGGGGCATGACATCAGAAAGTGTCTTAGTGCAGTCACGTCCAGAATGCAGTGCACGGAGCTCACGTTGCCTGGCGGAGTATGCTCTGTCGGCGGCTCATAAACGTTCATTTACTGGCCTATCTTCATACGCAGAGATTGCAGTCTGGACAGGCAAAGGCAGCTTTTCAGTCCAGATTTCTGCGAGCGTGTCATCAGGCATAACTTGCTCATCGACGAGAAGATGGATGCACCACCACAGCTGGGACGGAGTCCTGTCGCTGAGACGCTCTTCGTAGATGAGCTGTCGCACATTTTCTCTCCTGGTTTTAGAGACGCGCTCCAGTATCGTTTGTTTCGCCACAGCATACTTCCCTGCTAGGGGGGGTGCTTTGACCAGATCATAAATTAAATCAACGCGGTCGTGAAGATGGTTCATGAGGCAGGCGAAGCGTGCGTCGTCGTCCAAAGCACAGACATTGAATGTTTGCTCAATCAGGTTAAACCAGAACTCCGGGTGAGCAGTTTTGAAGTCTGGTAATTTCGGCAGATTCGGCACTGCAGTCACTGCGGAGGTGCGCCTGTTACTTCGGACACAAGTAGAGCATGCAGAAGATTGCGAGTCCGGATTATTGGAACCCGTAATGCGGGAATCGCAAAATTCACTTGACGACGGGGGGGGGGGGGGGGGGGGGGGGGGGGCGGCTGAGAAGCAACGGACGCTCGAACGGTGTGAGGATCGTAGTCAAAATGTGCATTCTCATTGACGTGGTAGCTCGGAGAGAAGTCACAAGTGCTTAAGTACGCCGGTGAATGTCCGTTATGCACACAGTATTCACTCAACCGTGAGTGGTGGGGCTGGTTGTAGATGTCAGAGTAATTACTATCCAGCACAGAATTGTTGACCTGATTAGAAGCAACACAAGGATCCCACACACGTCCACTAGGATGCACACTCGGTGTGATATTTGCTGTTGGGCGAGCATTGAACACCTGTTGACTAGCTGGCGCGGAAGGATACACACGTGGCGGGAACTGATTCGAGTTTGAATTTACTACTGGATTTTCCAAAGTAGCAAAACCTCGCTCGACGCCGCGAAGTGTATTGAATTGTGTGTTCGACACAGGAGTAGAAAGGTTCTGACCAACACTCTGTGGAGAACACGTGGGAAGGTCCCAGCTAACAAAGCCAGAGTCTACGACCGTTGGCGGTTGGAAGAAACTGGCGGCACTCGATGAATTCCACTGCGTGTTCTGGCTGAAGGATTCCGAAGATTCTTGCGGCATGTCCACTACGGTGGCAGGAGTGCTGGAGAGATGTTGCTGGAATCCGGGCCGCGGTGAATGCTGAAAGGCCATTGTCTGGAGCTGAACAAAGGCCCTCGCGATCACGGAGAAACCCGACACGGTAGGCGCGTAAATAACCTTCAGCCGGTAACTCGGACGTGTATTACACAAAAACGGGGTCACCAGTGAGGGAATGTGGTATAGTTGTAGGTAAACAACTAGAATTCTCTCATGTACAGATTTATTCACACTTAGCGTCTACACAGATACAAATCCAGAGGCTAACTGCCGCTAGCGTCCAACATGCTCTCCAAAGCCCTCTCCTCAAAGATAGCACACTTACGCACAGAACAAATATCGATTTTTATGGCGCTCTACGCCACAAGTACATCAAATTTTGCCCTACGTGTTCTCTCCAAGAGCGGAAATATATACAAAATGTATGTAGCATACTACACATATTTCCATTCTCTTATAACATATTATATTTAGGGGAAACTAAACACTAGCAAAGAAAATACTCTTGGCCCAAAACCATGTTGTAAGACTAATGAGTGGCATAGATTGTAGATGCAGTTGTTATTTCCCAGTACGTATTTTCTCTTATGTGTTTCATCAGCTAAAACACTGAGTTTTGTAAAAGAAGTAGTGAATATCATAGATATGATATTAGGAGAAAGTATGATTTGCTCAATGATTGTACAAATCTGACTATGGTGCAGAAGGGTGTGCGGTTCTCTTGTGCAAAACTTTTTAAAGATCTCCCTCCTTATATTAAAAGCAACTTTGATGACCATTTCTCTTTTAGGAAGTATCTGAAGTAATTTCTACTGGAGAGTGAATTTTATAGTTTGGAGGAGTTTTTTAGTCACAATCAGAAAACGTAATAGATTTGCGGACCAGAAATTTTAAGGGTGATATACCATAGTGTAAGTTTGATTAATGATGTAGTTGCCATACTCATGTAATATTAATAGTTATTTTCATTGGTTGTATTTGTTTTTCACTTTCTGTGGCTAATGTTTGCTGTAATCTGCCATTCTTACCAAATATGTGTAATGCAAACATGAAGTATTACTTTTGTATGATTGACTGCTTTTATATTAAATTTTTTGGCAGATTAAAACTGTGTGCCCGACCAAGACTCGAACTCGGGACCTTTGCCTTTCGCGGGCAAATGCTCTACCATCTGAGCTACCGAAGCACGACTCACGCCCGGTACTCACAGCTTTACTTCTGCCAGTATCTCGTCTCCTACCTCCCAAACTTAACAGAAGCTCTTCTGCGAACCTTTTATATTACCTATGTATAGATTGTTTAGTGACACACACTATATCCTTGTGAGTTTATTACAGTTAAGGTGGAGTAAGAAATAAATAAATAAGAAGTTGAATGGAGTGGACAGTGTTTTGAGGAAAGGATATAATGATGAACACCAATAAAACCAAAACAGAGATAATGGAATGTAGTCACATTAAATCAAATGATGCTGATTAGGTTTGTAAATGAGACGGTTAAAGTAGTAGATGAGTTTTGCTATTTGGACAGCAAATTAACTGATGAGGGCTGAAGTAGATAGGATATAAAATGTACACTGAAAATATAAATTAACCCTGATCTTCAATCACACTGACATAATACACTATTACGAAGTTGAAGAATTCCGCTATAAAATTGGAAATTCAAGAAACATACAGACGGGGATGGTGTATGTGAGTGGGACGCCCCACAGTGGCACCTGTGAAGAGAGTGGGTGTTCAGCTGCAGAGGCGGCAGTTCTTCAGGAAATAGCTACCGCCAACTTGGCACCAACTCAAACAGTCTACGCCTAATTTCAGGCGGGCAGCATTCACACTGCGCTATGCCGCGCTGCAGAGTGCTGCCGCTTGTACACAGCCGGCGGAATTAGGCTCATTTCTGTCTGACTTCTGAGCAGCCGACCGGTGGGAACCTCACATGTGGCTGTCATGGTAACTCCAAGCAGGAGATGCAGTTGAAACGTGCTGTACGAGATGCAAGGGTGACGATGCAAATTTGTTGCTTTAGGTGTGGTAACTTAGAGGTAAGCTAGACCAGTGTTACCAAAAGACCAGTGTTACCACCCTGGGGGGCGTGAGAGTTGATTGGGTGGGTGCGGGGGTAAGGGGAGGGAGGGTGTAGACATCTCAGAAGAAAGCAGATAAATACGGTGAGACAAATAAAAAATTGTGCATTTTTTGTAGAGTTGTCAGCAACAGCTTTGCCTTGCATGACAACTAGTTATTGCTGGCACAACAGATATTTTAGTCTTTAACAAGGAAAATTGGCAAACAGCAACTTGAGAAGTTCCTTTATTTTCACAACCAGTTTCGGAAATTTTGTATGCCATCTTCAGGCCCCATGTGCACCTCATGTACTCGTATAGACACTCAAATGTATCTATATTGACATACTGGTGCCAACAGTTTCTGGATGCCATGAATTCGTATTTCAGATGCTCCCTTTGTAGCCTTTGAAATTAAGTCTTCAAAGGAAGCACTTGAAATATGAATTCCAACATCCAGAAACTGATGGCTTCAGTATGCAAATATCAATTCGTTCGAGTGTACATACATGACGTGCATGTCGGGCCTTCAGGCTGTGAAAATACAGTAAAATAGCTTCTCAAATTTCACGGCTGCTTGGCGATTTAGCAAGAAATGTGTTTGAGAATAAGAAGAGATATTTGTCTACGCCATACATAGATTTAAGAGTTAGGAAATCTTTTCTGGAAGCATTTGTATCGAGTGTAGTCGTGTATGGAAACAGAAAATGCATGATCAGCAGTTCAGGAGTTTAGACAAGAATAGAAGAGAAGCTTTTGAAATGTAGTACTACAGGAGAATAGTGAAGATTAAATGGATAGATCACGTAAATAATGAGGAGATACTGAAACAGAATTTTGGAGAAGAGACATTTATGGTACAACCTGAATAGAAAAAGGAATTGTTTAATAGAACTCATTCTGAGATATCAAGGGATCACCAATGTAGTATAGAAGGGAATTGGGTGGGGGGTAAAAATCGTAGAGGGAGACCAAGAGATGAACACAGTAAGCAGATTCAGAAGGATTTAAGTTGCAGTAGTTATTCAGAGATGAAGAGGATTACACAGGATATGTAGAGAGCTTCATCAAACCAGTCCTCAAATTGAAAATCACAACACCAATCATACCGCACTTCTCATAGAGACCTTTGAGCTATAAAAATAGTCTACTTAAACAATGACATAAAATTCACACTGTATGTTGCTGCTTGTTCAAATTTCAGCTATTTAATATTAACTAAAATCCCTGCATTGGCTACATAGTACGAACTATTTAAAATTTATCATACTGGACCACTATCAAACCTCATGACTATTTTCTGTGGTACAACAATTTAAATTTGTGTTTTAAGCTCTTTATGTATTAAAAATAGCTTTAAACTGTTGTGCCACTGACGTAGGGCATGAGACTCAACATTTGGCTGGAATATAAATTTTAAATAAATTGTACTATGAAGTTCATCTTGAAATCTTAATCACCACGAAGATCATGAAATACAATAAATAAATAGTGTTAATTTTATGGAACTACAAATATATAACAGCATTAATTACAAACCCCTTGTCATGTATTTAATGAGATGCCTTAGTTCACTTACATTTTCAGTACACCTGGTATGTATTATAAGTAATTTAAAAATGAAGAAAGTGCTTTATTCTGCATCTTTCCATTTAGTCGCAGAAATCTTAAAAAAATCTGGCATCCTGACAACTATTACAACTTAGATAAGCACACTAGGCAAAAAAAATAAAAAATAAAAATAAAAAAAATTAATTTTTTTTTTTTTTTTTTTTTTTTTTTTTTTTTTTTTTTTTTTTTTTTTTTTTTTAAATCCCAAGATATATCATGCTAATACTGTCTAACACCACATTAGCTTTGATCATGACATCATTTGAGTGAGGAAGAGAGGCCAGAAGCTTCTTCAGCTATGCCATATGCATCTTATTGCTGCATTTCATCCACTGTTCCAAACAGGCCCAGATATTTGTATGGAATTAAGATTGGGGGATTCCATGGAAAAACTGAGGTGTGATTGAATGCCTGAATGTTCATCAAACTGGGAGCATAGGCATGCAGGTCTGTGAACATGAATTTTGTCATCTTGGAAAAGAGGGTAGTATCTTCAGCATACTCATAATGAAGATGTGCAAGACAAAGCAACAAATGGTCAATGACAATGTTGAAATGCATTGTGTATTTCATGTGTAAGTAGATCCAAGTCATGAAATGAAAAACATCTTCAAAACATCACTTACCAAGCTTCACACACTGTGGGTCGAATGCCTCATTGGGCCATCAGTGCACTCAGTGCCTCACATCATTTGAAAAGAGGCAAAAATGTGACTAAGTGAACTGCACTGTAATCCTGCCAATTAACTACTGTCCAGTTTCTGTGATGATTGACCTACTGAAGACATACAGCTTTATGTAGCACTGTGATCAGTGATGTTTTGTAAGGTACCCAACTCCCGGTATCCATTGCATGCAGTTACCTTTATAATATTAACTTGGACTCTGGTTGAGATGGACTGCATTCATTGACAGCATCAGTTCCTGTTAGTTAGTGAAACTGGCTGTCATTGGAAGAGTGTGACATTCATCTCTGGTCCCTTTCATTTAGAATCATTTTATGACCACTGTTCTTATGTCACGGTTGTGAGTGTACCCTATCTTATAGATGTCTCGGACAGTCTGTGTCAATACACCAATAAATTGTGCACATACATTCATGGTGTAATCATGGATGCCTCTGAACAAACATCATAGCTCCTTTTTTCCACTCTGTATGTCACCATGTCAACCCATCTTTACTGATTCCATACAATGGACTTCCATGTACACTTCACTTGACTGACATGACTTATGTCAGTGGGAGAGGGCCATGTGACTGCCTGGTATCAGTTCTGCAGCATATACATCACCCCAAAGTGACAAGTGTGCTCCTTTAATGGCATCACTAATATTTCTCCAGTGAGCTCATATTAATTAATTAATGCCCATTGTTGTTTCTGAAAAGTGGAGCAAAGTACAAATCTGATACCAGTATCTATAAAGCTTCAATACATTAACATTAATACATAAAAGACTCATGCACACACGTGTATAACAACCAACTAGAGTGTATTAGATGTTGTATGGATAATTTGGTGACGATTAAGCATGAATTAAGGAAGTACCTTTTGATCAACACATTCGAAGCAACTGAAGAATATCTGAACAGAATCTCTTAAAATTATTATTTTAAATCAGTTTTAATTATTGTTAGCACTTGATTGCAATAATATGTCATTATGTCAAGTCGTTTCATTATATTGCTATCATTGTACAGGGTGTATAAAAAAGAATCATCCAATTTATAAAAATCAGAACTGTTACACTATTTGCTATACGTGTGTTGGAAAGAGGGAACTCTGGAGTTTTGCATGGCTCCCACTAGGTAGCAGCAGTGTGTGCCCACATCAGTTCTAGTAAAAATGATCTCAGGTCAACAGAAAGCATATTTTGCTGTATGTTTTTCACAGTGCAGGTCAGTAATAACTCTTCAGTGTGACTTTCGTACTAGGTATGGTGTGGAGAAAGAGGTTGTTTGTGTAAAGGCAACCCACCAGGCCATCCCTGACTGTCAGACACAGACGTTGAAAGCGTGTGCCATAGTTTAACAAGGAGTCCGTAGAAATCCATTCTTCGTGCATCTCGACAACTCAACATGCCCCTGATGTCCATCTGGTGTGTGTTGCATCGATGTTTACCCATCAAACCATACAAAATTCAGCTACTGCAGGCTCTTCATGAAGGTGACAAACAACAACTTGTGGAGTTCTGTAATTTCATTCTTGGTGAGATGGAGGATGACAGTTTTCTTCCAGGCTTAGTGTTCAGTGACAAGCCAAAACTCCTTTTAAATGGAAATCTGAACTGTCATAATGTGAGAACACGGGGTACAGAACAACCATGCAAAGTTGTACAACATGAGACGGACTCTCCAAAATTTAATGTGTTTTGTGCAAAGGAAAACGTTTATGGTCCATTTTTATTTGCCGAGAACATTGTTACAGAAAGCATGTCTCTCGATATGATTCACAATTTTCTTTTCCCAGAGTTGGATACTGATTCAAATGACTTCATTTACCAGCAGGTTAGGGCACTACCACACTGTCATCTGGAAGTGCGGGAATTTCTAAATCAAAAGATTATTGAACTATGGATCGATCGCACTGGACCGAATGATCTAGCCTTACATTACTGGCCTCCAAGGTTACCGGACCTGACTGTATGTGATTAGTTCCTGTGGGAGTTTATAAAAGACTCTGTTTATCTGCCTCCATTACCAACAGTACTGAATGAACTGAGACATTGCATAACAGCACCTGTGGAAGCTGTAACTCAAGACCTGCTTGCTGCAGTGTGGGAACAATTTGAATACCACATTGACATATGCTGTGCATCTCAAGGGGGCATATTGAACTCCTATAACAAGATATGAAAAAAAACTTTTTGAGTTTCCTGTTCATCATAAAACAAAATTCATTGTATATGTTTATTAGTTTCAGAAATACAGACATGCCAAATTGGATGATTGATACACCCTGTATTACTTTCCACAACCCAGAGAGACACCTCTCTGCAGCATATGACTAATGCCATGTGTTACAGTGTTCAGATGTGCTATTTCATGCAGTTTCAGGGAGATGCTTAACATAATTGAGATTTTATTAATTTGGTGACTGATCAAAGTGATGAAATTCTGTACTGTGTCATTCTAACAATTCTAATATGAAATACATATGAGTGTTGGCAATAGCCACCTTAGCAAAGGCCCCTTCTGTTTGGAAAGGAGTCCAAAATTGTCAGTTTGGCCATTTCCATAAGGAAATCACAGTGCTGACAGACATTTCTCTCTACCTTACACTGCTGCTGCTGCTCTGCACTGTGTGCAGCTCAGATTGAAACACACTAAAAAATAAAGTTAAAGATACCCTTGCTAAGAGTTCATTATGGTTTAGAGCGAACGGTTTTCTACTAAATGAAAGTAAGACCCAGGCACTTTCCTTTAGCTTAAGAGAGAATCATGAGTTAGAAAGTATAAAATTTTTAGGTGTTATAGTAGACAACAAGTTGACATGGGAACCACACGTCAAACCTATATCTGCCAGACTCTCAACAGTTATCTATTTAATTAGAAACTTAAAAAGACATGTCCGTAATAGTTATATAAAATCAGCATATTTGTCTTTCTTTCAAAGTATCATACCATATGGAATCTTATTGTGGGGCAATAGCAGTCACGTAAAGGGCATTCTACGTTTACAAAAAAAATTAGTAAGAATAATAACCGACTCAGATAAGTTAGAACACTGTACACCCTTGTTTGTTAAATTGCAAGGCCTGACCATAATAAACTTGTATATCTATAATCTTCTATTGTATGTTAGGAACAATATTTCAAATATATCATTAAGAAGGGATGTACATAGCCATAACACCAGGAACAAACCATGTTTAGATGTACCATATCAAAGACTATCCAAGTCACAGAATTCATATTTAGTTCTTGGACTTAAGTTTAGTAATTAATGTTAAAAATGTAAGTTATCTTGACGTTGTCTATTCCTTTATGAGCTGAATGACAATAAAATTTGATTGATTGATTGATTGATCATAGCTCTTCTTGCAGACTTAGGAAGTGATACCATATGTGCAAATGTACTCTCTACCCACAGAGCAGAATAAAACCTTGTACTTACCACATCACTAGACCTTTCTTCAGTCTACAATTTCACTGTCATAGTCTGTTGCACCAGATGAGATATATCTTCTAATGAACTTTCATGAAAGTTACTGTTATATGTATTTCTTATCATACCTAATTAGATAAGAACAGGAGAGAAACTGTTGTTGATGATATAAAATTAGTCACTTTGTTAACTGATAATATCTTCTTGTTCTTATTTTTCAGTGTTCTAACGGCCTCCAACAATATGATGCGAATTTTTCCGTACAATTTGTTTCCATTACATGAATTTGCTTTGGATTTGTCAAATAATCCATTCACTTCACGCTATTTTGTGATACCAGATAGACCTCAGAAGTATGAAGCACCATCTCTCAAAGAACTTGCTGCCCGAACTGTGGTTGACTACAGGTAATTTCTTGCATATTTTTTCTAGAGCTACAATATACTGGTGCACAATTCTACCAAACTTTCTTCCATGATCACTTATTTTTCTCCTGAAGTATAGCCCTTTATACATTTGCTTGCTTACTTGCTTGCACTGTTTCTTGCAGTATCATCTTTATAGATTTACTGAACAGAAAACTGTGTTCCTATGAACAAATTTGTACTTCACTTGGTACTTGGTACATATATGCTTCCATCTATGAGGTAGGCAACCATTCAGAATTGACACTTAATTGTTTGTGGAAAGTCTTGGTTACAATTTAATTTGTTGACACAATTCCGTGCAACATCATCAAGTCATAGCCATGTTAGAAGGAATTATGGCATGAAATACCACAGAACAGTTATGCGCTGAAGTGAAAAATTCATGGAATACCTCATATTACTGTGTTGCACCTCCGTTTGCCCAGCTTAGTGCAGCAGCTCCATGTGGCGTGGACCCAACAAGTCGTTGGAAGTTTCTTGCAGAAATATTGAAACATGCTGCCTCTATAGCTGTCCATAATTGTGAAAGTGTTGCTGGTGCAGGATTTTGTGCACAAACTGACCTCTTGATTGTCTCCCATAAATGTTTGATAGGATTCATGTCAGGGAAGGCCAAATCATTCACTCAAACTGTCCACAATATTCTTCAAACCAATTGCAAACAACTGTAGCCCAGTGACATGGCACATTGTCATCCATAAAAATTCTATCATTGTTTGGGAACATGAAGTCCATGAATGGCTGAAAATGGTCTCCAAGTAGCCAAACAGAACCATTTCCAGTCAATGATTGGTTCACTTGGACCAGAGGTCTCAGTCCATTCCATTGAACACAGTCCACATTATTATGGAGCCACCACCAGCTTGCACAGTGCTCTATCGACAACTTGGGTATGTGGCTTCTTTGGCTCTGTGCTACACTTGAACCCTACTACCATCTCTTGCCAACTGAAAGCAGCACTCATCTGACCAGGCCACAGTTTTCCAGTCGTCTACGGTCCAAGCAATATGGACGAGGAGAGAAGTTTCAGGTGGTGTCATACTGTTAGCAAAGGCACTTGTGTCAGTTGTCTGCTACCATAGCCCATTAATGCCAGATTTTGCCACACTGTACTAGTGGATACCTTCATCATATGTCCCACAACGATTTCTGTGGTTATCTCACATAGTATTGCTTGTCTGGTAGCACTGACAACTCTACACAAACAGCGCTGCTCTCGGTCATTAAGTGAAGGCTGTGGTGAGAAATAATGCCCAAAATTTGGTATTCTAATGATTCCCAAAATGGGATGTCCAGTGCATCTACCCCAGCTACCATTCCATGTTCAGATATGTGGCAGATATGATACGCGAGTTGGGACGGAAGTGATTAAAGCAAAGACATTTTTCATCGCGGCAAGATCTATTTACGAAATTTCAGTCACCAACTTTCTCTTCCGAATGTGAAAATATTATGTTGAGCCCAACCTACTTAGGTAGGAATGATCATCAAAATAAAATAAGAGGAACCAGAGCTCGAACAGAAAGGTTTAGGTGTTCGTTTTTCCCGCACGCTGTTCGGGAGTGGAATGGTAGAGAGATAGTAAGATTGTGGTTCGATGAACCCTCTGCCAAGCACTTAAATGTGAATTGCAGAGTAATCATGTAGATGTAGATGTAGATGAAAGTCCATTAATTCTTGTCGTGTGGCCATAATAATTTCAGAACCCTTTTCAAGTGCATCATCTGACTATAAATGACAGCTCTGCCCATGCACAGCCATTTTATACCTTGTGTATGCGTTACTAATGCCATCTGTGTATGTGCATATCTGTATCCCATAACTTTTGTCACCACTGTGTACAAAAAATAGTCAGCTGTTATATCAATACTTAGAAATAAATACAAGAACTAACCACACAGCAGTGGGGAAATAGGGTATCAAAAACAAGTCATACATATATGAAACTTAATGCCAATCTGAATGCACATGGGGACCAGTGGTGGTGAGAAAAACAACATTGGCAACTAATACCGTGCATAAATAAGTATCAAAAAATGTAACCAACAGGAGGTCACACAATGAACATTGATTGTGTACTATATAATTTGAAAACCATGAAGGAAGCATGCAGACATAGTATTCAAAAATTTATGCAATGCACAGAATAAAAATAAATAATACTACAGAATATTCATATTTCATGTCGAATGTTAACTGGTACAATTACTAAACATTAACCATGTATCAGTTTTAAATCTTGAAATTCTGGTGCCCAACAGCTTTCAGAAACAGTGTCTGACAGCTTCCCAGTTGTCACAATCAATAGATTTGTCTTGCTACCACAGTAAGTAAGCAAGAGGCGCCAATAAAATAGATGTAGTTAAGATGCAGTAGAATCTCACTACGAAACCAACTCTTTCAAAAAAGTACAAAGTAAGAGGACAGTTCTGTTGCTAGGTAGCAGCCATGGAAGAGGTGTGGGCCAGATTTTGCATGGAACATTAGGTGACAGGTACCAGGTCACAAACTTTTTCAAGCCAAGTGCATGTTAGAGGATACAGGTTCCTTGTGCAAGGGTTTCTCAAAGCAGGAACATGTGAAGATAGTGAGTGGAGTTGGAAACAGTATTGATAGGGATCAGGGCTACAGTATTGAGTGTGACCTGGTGAAAATAGCCTTTACAACAACCCATACCACCATTGGGCTGGTGCCTGCATTAATGTGGCATGATCAGCCCCCGTTGCACCACTCTGTCAGGAGGGTAAATATGGAGTCGGATCAGTTGCGTGCGGTGGCCACTCTGTCAGACATTGGATTGGTTCCTGTCGAGGCTATTGATACGGGGGATTTCACAAGGAATGGCCCGCAACTCAATAGGAAAGGGAAGGGTAAACTGGCAGGGTTGTTAGCAAAATCCATAAGGGGGGACACTAGTACTCATGGGCGTACCTCTTTTTTAGACTAATATCAGTGTCCAATGAGAAGTTCAGGCAGGCAGGTGCTAAAGAGGTTCAAACCTACAAAATTCTCACAACAGGAAAGTAAATAATAATGTTACCATATTTAACCAAAATATTGATCGATTAAAGAAAAAAAGTAAATTCTCACAAACATAAAGTAAAAAATGATGTTATCATTTTTCACCAAAATATTCCGGGTTTGAAGAATAAAGTAGATGAGCTCCTGGTTTGTTTAGATGACATTGAATCTGATAATGTAATAGATATACTATGCCTGTCTGAGCATCACATTGTGTCTGATATGGAAAAGGTAAATATCAGTGGTTATAAACTAGCTGCACATATGAGTAGAGAGAATAAAGTGAGAGGAGGAGTTGTCATATATGTCAAAAGTTATCACTGTGTAAAAAGCTTGGGTACAAAAAAGTGTTGTCTAGAGCAACATATAGAAGCACCTGCCTGTCAACTTAAACTGAAGGAGGGCTCTTTTATAATGGTAACTGTACATAGGTCCTCTTCAGGAAACTTTCATTTATTCCTGGAAAACTTGGATGCCTTGTTGTGCTATCTGTCAGATAGTGGTAAGCAAATTATTATTTGTGGGGACTTCAATGTTGATTCACTGAAAGAGTGTAATAGGAAGAATGACCTGGAAGACTTGCTCGGTTCTTTCAATTTGACATCTGTCATTAATTTTCCTAATGGGGTAGTAAAAGATAGCAGCACATTGATAGATAACACTTTTGTAGACCATGATAAGTTTAGAAACATAAATTCATGTCATGTTGAGAATGGCCCTTCTGATCATGGTGTTCAGCTAGTTACAGTATATGACATAGCTCCATTGAGTAATTCAAAGCTACCCTGCAAAGTTGTGCGTTCAATTAAAGACTCAACAATTAGAAATTTCAGGGAAAATCTTCAGCAGCTAGTCTGCGATGAGGTGTACATGGAACCCAATGCTAATTTAAAATATAATTTATTTCATGATACACTTGTAAGATAATTTGAAAACTGTTTCCCCAAGAAAGTAGTTAAATCTAATTATAAGAAACCATGAAAAAAACCTTGGCTTACTAAAGGAGTAAAAATATCTTGTAACCACAAAAGGGAACTGTATCTAACAACAAGAAAGGGTAATGACCCAGAAACAGCCAAATATTATAAAAACTACTGTGCTACATTAAGAAAGGTTATTAAAAAGTCTAGAAGCATGTGAATCATGTCTGAGATTAATACCTCTGATAACAAAATCAAAACAATTTGGCATATTATTACAAGGGAGACAGGGCAACTGAGAGTACAGGATGACAGCATTACCATCAAAGCGAATGGAAACTTGACAAACAACAAGCCGGAAGTCAAAAACGTTTTGAATGGTCACTTTTTAAACGTTGTAGAGAAAATAGGATCTAAATGTTCATTAGAAGAAGCAACGCAGTTAATGGAAGAGGCCTTACCCACACAATTTGATACAATTGAAATTTTCACCTCTGCTTTAGAAATTAGGCAGATAATAAACTCTCTCAAGAATAAAAGCTCACATGGAATTGATGGCATTTCCAGGGTCAGACTTGGGTCCTTTGTTGTTCTTATTATATATTAATGACTTGCCATTCTATATTCATGAAGAGGCAAAGTTAGTTCTCTTTGCTGATGATACAAGTATAGTAATCACACCTGAGAAACAAGAATTAACTGATGAAATTGTCAATACTGTCTTTCAGAAAATTACTAAGTGGTTCCTTGTAAACGGACTCTCACTGAATTTTGATAAGACACAGTACATACAGTTCCGTACAGTGAATGGTATGATGCCATTAATAAATATAGACCTTAATCAGAAGCATATAGCTAAGGTAGAATATTCCAAATTTTTAGGTATGTCCATTGATGAGAGATTAAATTGGAAGAAACACATTGATGATCTGCTGAAACGTTTGAGTTCAGCTACTTATGCAATAAGGGTCATTGCAAATTTTGGTGATAAACATCTTAGTAAATTAGCTTACTACGCATATTTTCACTCATTGCTTTCATATGGCATCATATTTTGGAGTAATTCATCACTGAGGAATAAAGTATTTATTGCACAGATGCGTGTAATCAGAATAAAAGCTGGAGTCCACCCAAGATCATCCTGCAGACATTTATTTAAGGATCTAGGGATATTCACAGTAGCTTCTCAGTATATATACTCTCTTATGAAATTTGTTATTAACAACCAAACCCAATTCAAAAGTAATAGCAGTGTGCATAACTACAATACTAGGAGAAAGGACGATCTTCACTATTCAAGATTAAATCTAACTTTGGCACAGAAAGGGGTGAATTATACTGGCACTAAAGTCTTTGGTCACTTACCAAATAGTATCAAAGTCTGACAGATAACCAACAAGTATTTAAGAAGAAATTAAAAGAATTTCTGAATGACAACTCCTTCTACTCCATAGAGGAATTTTTAGATATAAATTAAGAAAAAAAATATTAAAAAAATAAAAAAATAAAAAAAATAAAAATAAAAAAACACAAAAAAAAGTAGTTATATTAACTTAAGTATGTTGTTAAATTAACCTAATTATGTCATGTATTGGAAAATTCGACTCGTTCCACATCATTACGAAATATCGTATTCATGATCCATGGAACTAGTATTAATCTAATCTAATCTAATGAGCAGGATAATAAAAGCTTGTTCCCATGAGATAAGTGGGATTCTTAGCCATTTATGTAATAGCTCTCTGAGCAGGGTATTTTCCCAGATAGAATGTAGTATCCCATTGTTAAACCACTGCATAAAAAAGGGGATACATCTGATGTCAACAACTACTGCCCAATCTCTCTTCTGACTGCCTTATCCAAAATTCTTGAAGAAAGTAATGTATTGTAGAGTAGCTAAAAATAAAGTTTTAACAAAATGTCAGTTTGGTTTCCAGAAGGAGTTTTTCAACGGAAACTGCCATATATACTTTCATTAATGAAATATTAAATGCTCTGAGTAACCGGAAGTCACCCGTTGGGATATTTTGTGATGTCTCTAAGTCTTTTGATTGTGTTAGTCATTGAATACTTCTAGATAAGTTCAAGTACTGTGGTATGAATGGGACAGCGCTCAAATGGTTTAAATCATACCTAACTGGAAGAGCGCAGAAAGTTGAAATAAGCAGTTCACATAATATGAAAAAAACTGGTGATTTCTCAAACTGGAAAACAATCAAGAATGGGGTGCCGCAAGGTTCTGTCTTGGGTCCTCTGCTGTTCTCAATATATATTAATGACTTGCCATTCTATATTCACAAAGATGCAAAGCTGGTACTTTTTGCTGATGATACAAGTATAGCTATCACACCCAAAAGACAAGAATTAACTGATGAAATTGTAAAAGGATGTTTTTCAGAAAATCATTAAGTGGATCTCTGCAAATGTGCTCTCATTAAACTTTGACAAAACACAGTATATACAGTTCCACACAGTAAATGGAATGACACCATTAATAAACATAGACTTTGATCAGAAATCAGTAGCTAAGGTGGAATATTCAAAATTTCTAGGTGTATTCATTGATGAGGGGTTGAACTGGAAAAATCACACTGAGCATCTGCTGAAATGTTTGAGTTCAGCTACTTATGCTATTAGGGTCATTTCTAATTTTGGTGATATACATCTCAGTAAATTAGCCTACCATGCCTATTTTCATTCCCTGCTTTCATATGTCATCATATTCTGGAGTAACTTGTCATTGAGTAAAAGAGTGTTTATCGCACAAAAATGTGTAATCAGAATAATTGCAGGAGTTCATGCAAGATTATCCTGCAGACACTTATTTAAAGAGCTAGGGATCTTCGCTGTAGCCTCACAATATATATATTCACTTATGAAATTTGTTATTAACAATCCAAACAAATTCAAAAGTTTATTTATTCGTTCGGCATATACAAGGCAAATATTACAGTGTCATTACAATCCACCAGGAAATTACAACACTACACAATGCTACTTACAGTTTTGAGCCAATCTATGGCTAGGTCAGGCAAGTAATGTATGTCCTTCAGTTCACCACTATATCCTACCACTTCACACACCAGTAGGTGATCCATTGTCTGGATTTCACCACATTCACACACGAGACTCTCCGCAAGTCCCCACTTATTCATTAGATGTTTGCATCTTCCCACGCTTGTTCTAAGGCGATTTAAGGCAACCCAGAGCTTCTGAGGGAGATCAAATCCATTTATCTTCTTGCTGGGGTCATCGATAAGCTTTTGGTTCTTGTGTGTCCCTTTGCGCCATGATTCCCCCCAGGCTAGCTTTGGGTCGAAGTCCTGTAATTCCCTGCCAATCTTCCAAAAGGGGGACCTAGATTTTAGCCTGTTGATGGGTGATAAGTCTTGGTGTATAGGGAGTTCTGGATTGTGTACGATCTTCCTATATATTCTTGAGGTCGCCATGGAGCGCCTTATATCAGGGGGTTCTATGTTGGCAAGGACTGGGAGCCAGTCACATGGGGTAGCCCTAAGTGTGCCTGAGATAATTCTCATCGTCTCTTTCAATTGGGTGTCTGAATTTACATGCGCACTTTTCGCCCAGACTGATGAACAATATTCAGCCACGCTGTACGCGAGGGCTAATGCTGATGTCCTTAGTGTATTAGCTCCGCACCCCCATGATGTTCCGGCCAGTTAAGACATAATGGCATTTCGAGATTTTAATTTCTGTTTGGTGTCTTCCAGATGGGAGCTAAACGTTAGTGTACGGTCTAATTTTACTCCCAGATATTTGGGCTTATCTTCATGTCTGATATGCCGGTCATTCAGGGAAAGCTGTAGTTTCCTGCTTGAAGCTCTGTTATTAAGGTGCATTATGGTACTTGTCGTTTTATTGGGGTTGGGATGCAAATGCCACTTAAGGTAGTAGGTGTTCAGCGCTTCAAGGTCCGCATTGAATGTTTTTTCAAGATCTTCGAAATTTTTGCTTTGGTATGCGATGGCCAGATCATCCGCATACGCAAATTTATGCGACCTGGTGCTTGGCATATCAGATATGTATAAATTAAAAAGGCTGACCACTGCGGCAGGCCATTGTTTATGACCATGCTTTTGCTGCTCTTTCCATAGAGATAGACCTTGATCTTCCTGCCTGTCAGCATATTTTTTAGTAATGTGTACGTCTGATTGCATTTGATAATTCGAGTAAGCTTGAGCAGTAGTCCTTCAGTCCAGACAGTGTCATAGGCTGATGTAAGATCTATTAATACCAGGCCCGTTTTCAGCTTGTTCTGATAGCCTTTCTCTATATATGTTGTAAGGGACAAAACTTGTTCACAGCAGTTCCTTCCTACACGGAACCCTGCTTGATAGTCCGGGAGGTTTGCCTCAATGTATGGTGCTAGTCTGGCCAGTAATATTCTCTCAAATAGTTTGTAAGAGGTACAAAGCAGTGAGATCAGTCTATAGTTCTTTGGATTATCTCCACCCTTCCCTGGTTTCAGTACCGCTATTACCTTAGCTTCTTTCCATAACTTCGGGAGTGCACCTGATTTAATGCATTCCGTGAAGAGCTTGGCCATCCATTTCCTCCCAATGGGTCCCAGTTCCCTCAGAAATTCTGGGAGGATTTCGTCGGGTCTGGCTGTTTTCCCTGTTTTCATTAGTGTTAGGGCGTGGGTGATCTCCTTGACGTCTACTGCTTTGACAATATCTAGATTAGTTGGATTATTGGCTAATTCCTTGGTTAGGTTCCTGGAGATCCTTTCCTTCTCCACAGTCTTCAGGCGTGTTTTGGAGGTCTGTTTCATGGCAGTCGCTATTTCGGATGGGCCCTCACCCGCAGCCGATCTTCGTGGTGTTGTGGCACCACCCAGTTTCCGTAGTAGACCCCACCTCTTCCTGCTAGAATGGGTAAAGTCCAGATTCTCCATTGGCATCTTCCACCTGTTCCTACGTTCCTCATTCATAGTGTTGATCAGTCATTCTGCAGTCTAGTCCTCCCCACTCCTCTCATACTGCTCTAACAATGACTCGCACTACTCTGACCAGCAAGGAATGTATTCCCTCCGGGCCCCTCGGGGGATAGGCTTTAGGGCCCCTTTATATATCAGGTTTACAAACCTTTGGTAGTTCTCTGGACTTGGTGGTATTCAATTTATTGTCTACATCTACATCTACATCTACATTGATACTCCGCAAGCCACCCAACGGTGTGTGGCGGAGGGCACTTTACGTGCCACTGTCATTACCTCCCTTTCCTGTTCCAGTCGCGTATGGTTCGCGGGAAGAACGACTGTCTGAAAGCCTCCGTGCGCGCTCTAATCTCTCTAATTTTACATTCGTGATCTCCTCGGGAAGTATAAGTAGGGGGAAGCAATATATTCGATACCTCATCCAGAAACGCACCCTCTCGAAACCTGGCGAGCAAGCTACACCGCGATGCAGAGCGCCTCTCTTGCAGAGTCTGCCACTTGAGTTTATTAAACATCTCCGTAACGCTATCACGGTTACCAAATAACCCAGTGACGAAACGCGCCGCTCCCTGCACCAAGTGCCTATCCGCTGCAGATCTTCCTGTATTTCGCTACAATTTTCTAATGCAGCAACTTCTCTGTATACTACAGCATCATCCGCGAAAAGCCGCATGGAACTTCCGACACTATCTACTAAGTCATTTATATATATTGTGAAAAGCAATGGTCCCATAACACTCCCCTGTGGCACGCCAGAGGTTACTTTAACGTCTGTAGACGTCTCTCCATTGATAACAACATGCTGTGTTCTGTTTGCTAAAAACTCTTCAATCCAATTGTCTTGTCAATAAAAGATTTATATTTCCCCCACTCTGCTTTTCTCAGATTCCACCGTGGAATCGGGGGGCTCTTTATGATCGGGATGGAAAGGCCGATCTCCACAATAATCGGGAGGTGTTGGCTCAGTGGGAAAGCTTCGAGGACTCTTCTTGTAGCTTGCATTGGTACGCCCGTTGCGCCGCGTGTGACAAAGGTCAGGTCAGGTGTCGTCTTTGTGCCCCATACTTTTGAATTAAAGGACGCTCTGTCCTTGGGATCAAACAGGAGGTGTAGGTCCCGGTTGTCAGCCCAGTCACTTAGTCCAACGCCTTCCGGAGTGGTTCTCTGATATCCCCATCTGGTGTGCTGGGAATTAAAGTCGCCGGCATAGATTGCTGGATGATTAGCCTGCGGTAAGATTCCTATAGGCCATTGCTGCGAAGGTGGTTTGTAGACATTGTAGCTTGTCATCTCTCCCAGTTTAATGCCCATTGCATGTGGAACCGATTCCACATTGTTCTCGAGGTTTCCTAGAAACTCATTTTTCACCAGGGTCGCCATACCATGTTTGTCGTGTCCTGAGTATCCCACATTGGTGAATCCTGGTATGCATAATCGTTCGATGTTTTCATCCGTCAGGTGTGTCTCCTGCAAGAGTATGATACTTACTCTTTCTCTTGTTACAATTTTTTCAAGGATTTCTCCTTTTGTCCTTGTGTAGCCTTCTATATTGAAGTGGCGCACTCTCACCATCTTCGTGGAGTCATTCCGCTTCTGAATCGTTTGCCTTCTTGTGGGCCGGGAGGCATTTGAGCGTCCGGTCGCCGGAATTGTGTAGACTTTTTGCCGTTGCATTTTACTGCAGCGTTGCCCAGGGAGCACCATCTTGGAGGTTGTCTACACGTCACTCCCCAATTCAAAAGTAATATCAGTGTACATGGCTACAACACTAGGAGAAAGGATGATCTTCACTACTCAAGGTTAAATCTAAGTGAGGCTCAGAAGGCGGTAAATTATGCTGCCGCAAAATTGGTCACTTACCTAATAGCATCAAAAGTCTGACAGATAGCCATATGGCATTTAAAAGGAAATTAAAAGAATTTCTGAATGACAACTCCTCCTACCGATTAGATTAATTTTTGGATGTAGGAAGTGGGTAATTTCCCACCCCCAAACCAAAAAAAAGTCATGTAATATTTCGTGTAATGTAATATTTTGTATATACACCTTTTATTAACCTGACACATTCCACATCATTGCGAAGCTTATTAGAAGTTGGCTCAGTGAATTTCTGTACAATGTGTAAAATATAAATTTAAAAGAAAGCTCAGGCTCTACAGTTTTGCTTCATGCCTTCTATCACTGATGCTAATTTTTACGATCAACAGTGTATGTAGTTTTTGCAACTATATCGTGCCAGATTTGAACATGAAAGTCTTTCAAATGTGCTATCATGGAAACCTTGTTCTATTTCTGTGTGACATCCCTGCCATAGCAAATGATCTGCACAAAAAGTATATTTTCAGCACTTCGCAGAATACTTTCACCCCTACCTGCACTCCCGTTGTTGATGGGCCACTCTCCCTCTTCCACATCAAGCAAGTAAGCTCATTTTATGTGTGTCAGTGTGGTGTGGTAGCTGCACTGGCTGTTGTGTGGTGTAACAAGTTACCAACCAATAACATCTCACTAGCTGGAAATAAGCAATGTTTCCTTGATTCTGATCAAGCATATTCTTTGAGACTCGGTGTTTCCATTTAAAAGATTGGCAATCAATATTGTTGTTGAATACAGTGCATCAGCAATACATGCAAAAAGATGAAACTAAGTTGTAAATGACACAAGAAAAGGTGGCAGCTGGGCTTATTTGTCACATATTGGCTCAGTCCAGAACACTTCACATTAACTTGCATTTTTTTCCATTCCTGCCACAACCTAGCAGTAGTTGTATTATAACTGCATGGTGAAGCTAAACATTGTAGGTTGTGCTGGCAATGCTGGTAGTAGATTTCTCTGGTGCATTTTGGTGCTGGTAGTGTATTTCCTCTTCATGTCTCCCCTCTTTGCAATGGCCTAAAATATTGTGTTAACTGTGCCACCACCCACAGTGCAAACTGTCTGTCTTATGTGCCACTAGGAATGTCAGTAGGAAAAAAAATGGGATGAATTCAAGTGAGACATCAAGTAGGAACGTAGAATTGAGATAGCCTGACATACCTCATCTGAGAGCTCATATTTCTATATTTCTAAAGAACATGTTATCTTTTCTGACAACATGTAATTGCTTGTACTAGTTTAAAGACATTGAGCTACCATATTTACTCGAATCTAAGCCGCACTCGAATCTAAGCCGCACCTGAAAAATGAGACTCGAAATCGAGGTAAAAAAATTTTCCCAAATCTAAGCTGCACCTGAAATTTGAGACTCGAATTTCAAGGGGAGAGGAAAGTTTTAGACTGCACCTCCAAATCGAAACAAAGTTCATCCATTGTAACATGAGACACAGTTTAGGTTGAATGGATGGAGATACAGCTACAGTAGTTTGGTTCAAGTAGCAAGCTTAGCAGTTAAACTTAACCAGGTAGCCATCGCTATGCGTCAGGCGCTCTGTCTATATTTATATGGGTTCCCTTCCTTTTTCATGTGCTTCGTCTGGTTTAAATTGATTGCTTATTTTGCTTTGATCTGATAAGTGCCATTCTCTTTGTTATAGGTGTTTATGTCACTCTAAGCTGAAAATGCATGATCATACCTTGTCATGCACTGTTTGTTGCATTCAGATAATGAGTGTATACGATCTGTTGCCGCTCGCGGCATGGCTTGCTTTTGTGCACTCTACCGCCGCTTACAATAAAAAGAAGAGAGGAATTGTCTCATTAGCGAATCAATGGCAAGGGACTGCTATTGGCTGTTACTTACACTGCTGCTTTCTTTGACAGTGATCAACAGGAACCAAATAATAGACTGCGTATGAAAGAAGATGTTCTGAATGAGAGTTAAGCAAAAATTTTTCTCCGTTTCAAAATCTTTGCAGATGCCTCTTTAGTACATTGTATTCTGCACTGAAATTAGAGTCATCTTAGATTTAAAAATCTAGTCAGTTGTCATTCTTAATTTCTGACTGTCACTATTCAGCATAAGAATAAAACTAATATAAACATGACATGGTATGTATGTTCTTCCGCATTTGCTGCTCTCTCACACTAGTTTTGTAGTTTATTAGGCAGACAGCATTTAAATGAGATAGCAGCAAACACAAAAGAATACATACCATAATGTTTAGATTCTTCTACCTTTTTCATTTTTTATTTATTTACTGACGCAGAGGTTTTGGCGCCAGTATTTATCTTTATGCCTGCACAGCATGCCTGTGTAGCGCTACACATATTCGACGGCAGAAGTTAGTTGTGGCGGCACCTACCAACATTTTTCAGAACTTCTGCTTACGTTGCACTCACTCACAAAAACCAGGAAAAAAGTGTGGCTTAGATTCGAGGAAATACGGTAATTGTTAACCAAAATAATGTCTTTACCTAAAGTGAATATATATTGTATACTTTTTTTGTCTTTCATATAAATATCTAAAAGGTAATAGCTTTATATTTTAACATTTTGTAATATCTGTCCTACACATATTTTTAAAGAGACATCACACAAAGTGGCAATCAGTCAGCAGCAAGCATTCAAAGATAGCAGTTACTGTGGTTGTTACTGTGGTTGTGTGTCCAGTTGGCACAATGTAAGTGCATAGGTATGTGTGGCTGTGCCTGCAAGCTTGTGTGTGTGTGTGTGTGTGTGTGTGTGTGTGTGTGTGTGTGTGTGTGTGTGTGTGTGTGTGTGTGTGTGCGCGCGCGCACATGTGTGCACACGCACGCGTGTATGTTTGTTTGTACTCTAGCTCAGTGCTTTTCAATCTGTGGGTCGCGAGCCCAGGACTTTGCAAAGTCTTGCTCGGTGGCCACAGTTGCGGGAGGAAGCAGTAGCAGCATAGCCGATAACATATGCTTCATGATAATCATCTGCTATGGTACAAATGTCACACAGGAGTGACAAGGTTTTGTGGAAGAACGTTGTAAAGACTCTCACATTCAGATTTGGTACTTATTTGTAGTAATGACTATGAAATTAATTTAAACCTGTTGAACAGTTCAAATTGACAAACACTTGCAGTGGTAAGATGTGACAATGTCCATCAAACTTATCTAACACCTAAAAAACCTGACTAGAGTGGCGAGTGTCAATAAGCCCTGTTCAGACCATATCCAAGAGTTCACCTTTGAGAGGTTTGTGGGGAGAGGAGAAAGACCACATTAATTTCTGGGTGGAAATGGCTTTCTCAGGGCAGCATCTTGTGCTGCACTGACAATTTAGTTTCCATGCTGATCATCTGCGCTGGTAAAAATATCACACAGAACTACAACAGCTCATGAAAGTGCATTTAAAAGATGCTCATGTCGAAATGTGATACAAAATGGCTGCAACAACACACACACAGTTCATCTGCAGGACTTTGCTCCACAGTTACTTGAATGAATTTCAGTAACCGTGGTTTGAATCAAACAATAGATCACTAGGATTGGCACCAGTTAAATAAGGCATCAACTACAGCAGTTTCTCCCAAGTGGATCTAGGACTCTTGAGCTCACCTCAGATTATTATTGACACACTGTGTGTTGACATTTCCATTTTTCATAGCTCTGTGGGTTGATCGGGATTCCAACAAAATGTTCATTACTTCTTGCCTCAGAGCATTTAATATTTCATTAGTGAAAGTATACATAGCATTTTCCATTGAAAAACCCTTCTGGAAACCAAACTGACATTTTGTTAAAACTTTATTTTTACAAAGGTGTGAAGCTACTCTACAATACATTACTTTTTCAAGAATTTTGGATAAGGCAGTCAGAAGAGAGATTGGTCTGTAGTTGTTAACATCAGATATATCCCCTTTTTTATACAATGGTTTAACAGTGGCAACTTCAGTTTATCTGCAAAAAAAACCCTGCTTCAGAGAGCTATTACATATGTGGCTAAGAGTCCCACTTATTTCTTGGGAACAAGCTTTTATTATCCTGCTGGAAGTGCCATCAATTCCATGTGAGCTTTTATTCTTGAGAGAGTTTATTATCTTCCTAATTTCAGAATCAGGGGTGGGAATTTCAATTGTATCAAATTGTGTGGGTAAGGCCTCTTCCATTAACTGCGTTGCTTCTTCTAATGAACATTTAGATCCTATTTTCTCTACAACATTTAAAAAATGATTATTCAAAATGTTTTCAACTTACGGCTTATTGTTTGTCAAGTATCCATTCTCTGTGGTAGTAATGCTGTCATCCTGTCCTCTCGGTTGCCATGTCTCCCTTCTAATAATATGCCAAATTGTTTTGATTTTGTTATCTGAGGTATTAATCTCAGACATGATTTACATGCTTCTAGACTTTTTAATAACCTTTCTTAATGTAACACAGTAGTTTTTATAATATTTGGCTGTTTCTGGGTCATTACCCTTTCTTGTTGTTAGATACAGTTCCCTTTTGTGGCTACAAGATATTTTTACTCCTTCAGTAAGCCAAGGTTTTTTTCATGGTTTCTTATAATTAGACTTAACTACTTTCTTGGGGAAACAGTTCTGAAATAATAGGATCTGGCATAGCAAAAAAATTAGTCATATTTTGTGTGTACCGCTCTCCCAGTGGAGACATTGATATATTCTTCTCAAAACTGAATCAAAGCTTAGACAAGGTTTCTGGACCAAAAGCAAATTTAATTATCTGTAGTGACTTAAACATTAATATGATGAAGCCTGATAAGGCTAGCAACATATATGTGAATGTTCTAAGCTGTTATGGAATATCCTCCCTTGTTGATTGTCCAACTAGAATAATGAAAGAATCCTCCTCATCTATAGATCATGTAGCTACAGATATTGATAGTAAAAAATGTCATATTGTTGTCCAAAACCTGGGCATAGCAGACCACCTCTGCCAGATCTTAAAAACTAACATTCATGTAGAAACTCCTCCTAAACTTTGTACATACAAAAGAATGTTTTCCAAATCAGCCCTGCATCAGTTTAAATCCCAGCTAGAATATGAAGTTTGGAGGGAAGTCTATGCAGAAACCAACACAAATCAGAAATTTATCAAGTTCATGTCAATTTTTAAACTCAGATTTGAAGAGATGTTTCCCAAAACTCTTTATCAAATTAAAACTACAAAGAGCAATCAGTGGGTGACTACAGGTATCAAAAAATCCTCAGAAACTCTTAGATATCTCAACTCCATAAAAAATAATCAATCTAACCCAGAAGTCCTGCAATCCTACAAAAAGTACAGGAAAATTTACAGAAAGGTGTTGCTAGCCGCAAAAAAACTTTCAAACAACAAAATATTACTTGAAGCTGAAAACAAGATCAAAGCAGCCTGGAACATCGTCAAACAGGAAACATCTAACTCTGCTATAAGGACCTCAATTCACGTATTAAAAACAAAGATGTACCAGTAGGTAACCCTAAAAAATTAGCTGATTTTGTAAACTCATATTTCAGTAGTATTGCAAAAAAATTACAGCAGAAATTTCCAGATACGTATGATTTACCTACTCAGAACCAGCCAACAAACTCAATGGTGCTGTTGCCAACTACAGAAAGGGAAGTGGCACTAGTAGTACAACAACTAAAAATTAAAACTTCAGTAGGACTTGATGAAATCCCAGTCTGCGTAATTAAAGATTGTATAGACTCCATAAAGGGACCATTAACAGACATAATTAATGAATCTTTCGAATCTGGATACTTTCTGGAGTACCTAAAACAAGCAAGAGTTATACCTATCCTTAAAAACGGAGATGTGGAAAATGTAGAGAACTACAGGCCGATCTCTATACTGTCTATCATTTCTAAAATAATAGAAATACTAGTCAAAAAGAGACTGCTAAATTACCTGAGTAAATATAATCTTCTTTCCAATGACCAATTTGGTTTTAGTCCCGGAAAAGGCACACAATATGCTATAGCACAGTTCACTAAAGTAATTTTAGAAGCACTGGACAAAGGTGAAAATGTAAGTGGTATCTTTTTAGACTTGTCCAAGGCCTTTGATACAGTTGACCACAAAATCTTACTTCATAAATTAGGGCAAATAGGAATGAGAGGTGTGACAAAGAAGTGGTTCAAATCATACTTGGAAAACAGAGTTCAACGAGTTGAGATATCACAAGTTTCAAACAATTCCCTTATAAAACACCTGTCTGACCCAGAAAATGTGAATATAGGCGTCCCACAGGGAAGTGTATTAGGCCCAATATTGTTTCTTATATACATTAACGACTTCCCACAAAGTATCAGACATGGCGAAAAAATACTTTTTGCTGATGACAGCAACATAGTAATAACAGGTGAAAATCCAACACAACTGTCAGAAAGAGCAAACGAGGCTCTCAATGATGTCCATAACTGGTCATTCAAAAATAAAGTAACCCTAAATGTAAAGAAAACTAACTATATTAACTTCCAATTGAACAAAAAACACAATGCCACTAGAATAAAAGTTAATAACAATGAATTAGAATGTGTAACAAGTACCAAATTCTTAGGGATGAATGTAGACAGCCAACTGAAATGGACAAACCATGTCAACATTTTGGCAAAGAAATTATCCACAGCATGCTATGCTCTTAGAATCCTTGCACCGTCTTAAAATAACATATTACGGATATCTACACTCAGTCCTCAGCTATGGGATCATGTTTTGGGGAACAAGTGCCAATAACATACAAACTGTGTTCAAAGTACAAAAAAGAGCCATAAGGATAATAACAAATAGCAACAACAGGGCCCACTGTCTAGAATTATTTAGAAAGCTAGGAATTCTAACTGTTTCTTGTGAGTATATCTTTCAGAACATATTGTTCATTAAGAAAACTCTCAACATGTACAACACAAACAGCCTAATACATGACCACGAAACAAGAGCTTGTCACCACCTCCATCTAGATAGAACAAGGCAAAGACGCAAAAAAGTATATTTTACAATGGGATAAAACTGTACAACAATTACCACAAGAAATTAAAGAAATAAATGAGCCCCTCACTTTCAGACAAAAGCTTAAAACCTTTTTAGTAAGTAAAAGTTGTTATACTGTAAAAGAATATTTAACATAGATGTAGATTATTAGCAACATATGACATTATCACCAAAATATTATGTAATTATAAATATGTGTGTGACTAGTTATAAAAACTACACAAAATATGAGAAACCTGTTTAATTGTAAAATTAAATGTGTGCTCATGTTTTGTAATCTGACGACATCCATACAATATTTATTGTTCCACGGATGAATAAATAAATAAATAAATAAAATTATCTTACAAGTGGAAATAAGTTATATTTTAAATTAGCATTGGGTTCCTTGTACACCTCATCGTAGTCTAACTGCTGAAGATTTTCTCTGAAATTTCTAATTATTGAGTCTTTCATTGAACGCACAACTGTGGAGGGTAGTTTTGAATTACTGAATGGAGCTATGTCATATACTGTAACTAGCTGAACACCATGATCAGAAAGGCCATTCTCAACACGACAAGAGTTTATGTTTTTAAACCTATCTTGGTCTATAAAAGTGTTATCTATCAATGTGCTGCTGTCTTTTACTACCCGATTAGGAAAATTAATGACAGATGTCAAATTGTAAGAACCAAGCAAGTCTTCCAGGTCATTCTTCCTATTACACTCTTTCAGTGAATCAACATTGAAGTCCCCACAAATAATAATTTGCTTACCCCTATCTGACAGATAGCACAACAAGGCATCCAAGTTTTCCAGGAATAAATGAAAGTTTCCTGAAGAGGACCTATATACTGTTACCGTTATAAAAGAGCCCTCCTTCAGTTTAAGTTGACAGGCAGGTGCTTCTATATGTTGCTCTAGACAACACTTTTTTGTATCCAAGCTTTTTTACACAGTGATAACTTTTGACATATATGACAACTCCTCTTCTCACTTTATTCTCTCTACTCATATGTGCAGCTAGTTTATAACCACTGATATTTACCTTTTCCATATCAGACACAATGTGATGCTCAGACAGGCATAGTATATCTATTACATTATCAGATTCAATGTCATCTCAACAAACCAGGAGCTCATCTACTTTATTCTTCAGTCCCGGACTATTTTGGTGTAAAATGGTAACATTATTTTTTACTTTACTTTTGTGAGAATCTACTTTTTTCTTTAATCCACCAATATTTTGGTTGAATATGGTAACATTATTATTTACTTTCCTGTTGTGAAAATTTTGTGAGTTTTGGACCTCTTTAGCACCTGCCTGCCTTAACTTCTCATTGGACACTGATGTTAGTCTAAAAAAGAGGTACCTAAGTGAGTACTAGTGTCCCCTCTTATGGATTTTGCTAACAACCCTGCCAGTTTACCCTTCCCTTTCCTACTGAGTTGTAGGCCATTCCTTGTGAAATCCCCCGTATCAATAGCCTCAACAGGAACCAATCCAATGTCTGACAGAGTGGCCACTCTACCCAACTGATCCAACTCCATATTTACCCTCCTGACAAGAGCTCCAAATGACTGCATCTTGGCAGAAATAGAAAAAAAGGAGAGGACTTAGTAATCAAACTGACCTAAAAATATAATGTCTCAGTGGATGGGATGAAGGAAGTAGAAACTGAGAACAAACACTGTACTCACACTGTCACTGTTGGGCAGCCACACAGTATGAATGCTAACAACGGCTAAGTGGAGGGCCACACTGGAGATCTGGAGGTGTGGTGTGGTGCAGGCACCAACGGTGTACAAGCAAATAAAGTAGCATTATTAGCGAAAATATAGAATAACTGGACTGACTGGCCCGAGCACTTGCAATACTTTATTTAAAATCATAATTGAATATGAATGAAGCCTATAATTGAATATGTTATTAGCTTACGTAACTTTCAAATATTAACACCATGTGACATTTTTTGCAACAAGACAATGTTAGATAGGAAAAATAAATGAGCAAAAGATAAAAACAGAACAACAATGATAAAAATTAATGATAACATAGACCATGCTTAGTAAATCATCACAAATATTACACATTATGTGCTCGTCTAACAAGGGGCACTCAGCCTGAGCACAGTATGGTTGCAAAGTTTGTTCTTGGTTTTTGTTTCCTTCATCCCACCTGCCCGTATATTACACTTTTAGGTCAGTTTGATTGTTAGACCCTCTCCATTTTTCTAGTTCCATCAAGTACTCTTGCACTTACTGGACCAGTCATATTTTATACATTACCAAATACACTAAGTGAGTTGCCTTGTTTCAGTAGTCTGCTCTTTTGGTTTTTACAGGTATGTCATATTATATTTCTTCCCTCCTTTCCTTTGTATGTTTCTTATGCCTAAAGATGAGATTTTAAAATCCTGAAACTGCTCACTGTTTGAATACATAATTAGTGCAACTGACATGGATCTCTCTAAATTAATAAAATGTAGATTGTTTTTAACTATATCATGTTAACAATAAGTAAATGCAGCACCTGAGAACTATTTCAGGAACTGATCAATAACTAAATGAATGAGATACAGTGAGTAACTTTGAGAAATTTGAAAAAGATCTATCTCTTTAATAGCTGACTCTACAGTGGGATTCGCTTAATGAGCATAGTTCACTTTTCAGTATTACCTGCAATATGAAACACTCATTCTGTGAAACTTGTTTTTCTGTAGGAATTCACTTAAAAATAGGATAATGTGTTCCAGTCTGAAAAAATTAAAACAATTTATAAAATAGTAATATAATATACAATAATGTATGCTTGTTTTTATAAGACTGTTGTCTAAAGACATTTGTTTTTGCCTTCTCCTCAAATGAGTTCAAAACACAGTAGACAGCTAGTGAAATGAAGCATCTCTTTATGTATTGGTTAATGGGCAGCTTTATTGAATTCTTGTTGGTTAATAGTGACAACTCTAAAATGGAATTTTTGAATAGGTATTTCAAGACCATGAATTAATATGAGTTAGCAGAGCATGGAATATCATCACAGAGAATTTGCAACATTGCCAGAAAGGCCAGAGCAGAAGTACTGGAGACAACAATCGCAATGCGAGAAGTCTTGCTAACAATAATAGGTAGGAAGTGGTGAATGACACTAATAATTTCAAAGCTTCCCTTTTCAGCTGTGGATATTCTTCTTTTCTCTTCACCCAGATGTCAGTCTCTTGCATGTTAAATGCCATTTTAAACATGCCATCAGTAGCAAAATCTATTTGTGTTTCATATTTGTGCTCAGATCAGCCAGTTGTACTGACATATCCAAAAAAGTATTTAGTATCTGTCTATGCCCATTTTCACCTTCAGGGTCCAGCTCAGGTTGATACCTTAAAGTTTTTCTTCCAAATCATTATAGGAACAGAAAGCTGACTAAATCTGGAGATAAATTCTGCCGAAATTTTTACAGAGGCGCAATCCGTGTTCAGAAAAGATAGATTAAATTAAGTAGGTGGTGGTGTGTTTGTGTCTGTTGGTAGTAGTTTATCTTGCAGTGAAGTTGAAATAGATAGTTCCTGCGAATTACTATGGGTAGAGGTTATACGCAACAGCCATGCCAAAGTAATAATTGGCTCCTTCTACCAACCCCCCGATTCAGATGATATAATAGCTGAACGCTTCAAAGAAAACTTGAATCTCATTACAAATAAGTACCCCACTCATACATTATAATTGGTGGAGCCTTCAGTCTACCCTCGATTTGTTGGCGAAAATACATGTTCAAAGCTGGTGGAAGACAGAGAACATTTTCTGAAACTGTACTAAATGCTTTCTCTGAGAATTACTTTGAACAATTAGTTCATGAGCCCACGCAAATTGTAAATGGTTGCAAAAACACACTTTACCTCTTAGCTACAAATAATCCTGATCTAATAGAGAGTGTCATGACGGATACAGGGATTAGTGAAGGCAAGGGCATTGTAGTGAGGCTTAAAATGATATAAACCAAAACCACTAAAAATAAATGCAAAATATATCTATTTAAAACAGCAGATAAGAATTCTCTTGACGCCTTCCTAAGAGAGGATCTCCAGACCTTCCAAGCTAATTATATAAGTGTAGACCAGATATGGCTCAAATTCAAAGATACAGTATTGATAGCTATAGATAGATTCATACCGCATAAGTTAATAAGAGACAGGACTAATCCATCATGGTACACAAAACACATAAGAACACTGTTGCAGAAGCAACGAAAAAAGTATGCCAAATTCAGAAGAATGCAAAATCCCCAAGACTGGCTAAATTTCACGGAATCTCAAAATTTAGTGCAGACGTCAATGTGAGATGCAATAGTTTCCACAATGAAACATTGTCTCAAAGTATGGTAGGAAACCCAAAGAGATTCTGGTCGTATGTGAAGTACACCACTGACAAAAAACAGTCAATACCGTCACTGAATGATAGCGATGGAAATGTTATTGATGATGGTGTCGCTAAAGCAGAGTTACTAAGTACAGTTTTCCATAATTCCTTCACAAAAGAGGATGAAGTAAATATTCCAGAATTCGAAACCAGAACAGCTGTTAGCATGAGTGACATAAAAGCAGATATCTCAGGTGTTGCGAAACAACTCAAATCACTTAAGAAAGGCAAGTCTTCTGGTCCAGATGGTATACCAATCCGATTCCTTTCAGGGTATGCAGACACAATAGCGCCTTTCTTTGCAATCATATACAACCGCTCACTTGACAGAAAGTCTGTTCCTAAGGACTGGAAAGTAGCACAGGTCACACTAATATTCAAGAAAGGAAATAGGAGTAACCCATTGAATTATAGACCCATATCACTGACCTGGAGGACAAATGTAAGGATGTAGAAGCATGTATCACGAGGGGTAAGATAGATACTGCCTACAGGAAAATTAAAGAGACCTTTGGAAAGAAAAGAACCACTTGCATGAATATCAAGAGCTCATATGGAAACCCAGTTGTAAGCAAAGAAGGGAAAGCAGAAAGGTGGAAGGAGTATATAAAGGGTCTATACAAGGGCAATGTTCTTGAGGACAATATTATGGAAATGGAAGAAGAGGTAGAAGAACATGAAATGGGAGATATGATACTGCGTGAAGAGTTTGACAGAGCGCTGAAAGATGTAAGTCGACAAAAAGCCCCGGGATTAGACAACCTTCCATTAGAACTACTGACAACCTTGGGAGAGCCAGGCCTAACAAAACTCTACGATCTAGTGAGCAAGGCGTATAAGACAGGCAAAATAGCTCCAGACTTCAAGAAGAATGTAATAATCCCAATCCTAAAGAAAGTAGATGTTGACAGATGTTAAAATTACTGAACTATCAGTTTATAAACCATGGCTGTGAAATACTAACACAAATTCTTTACAGACAAATGGAAAAACAGGTAGAAGCCAACCTTGGAGAAGATCAGTTTGGATTCCGTAGAAACGTTGGAACACGTGAGGTAATACTGACCCTACGACTTATCTTAGAGAATAGATTAAGGAAAGGCAAGCCTATGTTTCTAGCATTTGTAGACTTAGAGAAAGCTTTTGACAATGTTGATTGGAATACTCTCTTTCATATTCTGAAGGTGGCAGGGGTAAAATATAGGGAGCGAAAGGCTATTTACAATTTGTACAGAAAGCAGATGGCAGTTATAAGAGTCGAGGGGCATGAAAGGGAAGCAGTGGTTGGGAAGGGAGTGAGACAGGGCTGTAGCCTATCCCCAACTTTATTCAATCTGTATATTGAGCGAGCAGTAAAGGAAACAAAAGAAAAAATCGTAGTAGGAATTAAAATCCATGGAGAAGAAATAAAAACTTTGAGGTTTGCCGATGACATTGTAATTCTGTCAGAGACAGCAAAGGACCTGGAAGAGCAGTTGAACGGAATGGACAGTGTCCTGAAAGGAGGATATAAGATGAACATCAACAAAAGCAAAATGAGGATAATGGAATGTAGTCGAATTAAATTGGGTGATGCTGCGAGAATTAGATTAGGAAATGAGACACTTAAAGTAGTAAATGTGTTTTGCTATTTGGGTAGCAAAATAACTGATGATGGTCAAAGTAGAGAGGATATAAAATGTAGACTGGCAATGGCAAGGAAAGAGTTTCAGAAGAAGAGAAATTTGTTAACATTGAGTATAGATTTAAGTGTCAGGAAATCTTTTCTGAAAGTATTTGTATGGAGTGAATTGGGGAGATGAGAAATTTGTGGCATAACTTGACTGGAAGATGTTATGAATCACCTAGAATAAAATGACTTATTGATACATAACCAACACAGATTCAGAAAATATCATTCTTGTGCAACACAGTTAGCTCTTTAATCCCATGAGCTAAAATTGCTGTTGACAAGGGATCACAGATTGATTCCATATTCCTAAATTTCCAGAAGTCTTTTGCACCATTCCTCATAAGCGACTATTAATCAAATTGCATGCATATGGAGGATTGTCTCAGTTGTGCGACTGGATTTGTCATTTCCTCTCAGAGAGGTCACAGTTTGTAGTGATAGATGGTAAATCATCGAGTAGAACAGAAGTGATATCTGGTGTTCTGCAAGGTAGTGTCATAGGTCCTCTGCTGTTCCTGATTTACATAAATGATCTAGGTGATAATCTGAGCAGCCCCCTGAGATTGTTTGCAGATGATGCTGTAATTTACTGTCTAGTAAAATCATCAGATGATCAATTCCAATTACAAAATGATCTAGAGAGAATTTCTGTATGGTGTGAAAAGTGGCAATTGGCACTAAACAAAGAAAAGTGCAAGGTCATCCACATGGGTACTAAAAGAAATCTGATAAATTTTGGTTATACAATAAACTGCACAAATCTAAGTGCTATCAATTCGACTAAATACCTAGTGATAAAAATTACGAGCAACTTAAACCGGAAAGACCACATAGATAATATTGTTGGGAAGACGAAACAAAGTGTGCGCCTTATTGGCAGAACACTTAGAATATGCGACAAACCCACTAAAGAGACAGCCTACATTACACTTGTCCAGCTCTGCTGGAATATTGCTGTGCTGTATGGGATCCTTACCAGGTGGGATTGATGGAGGACATCAAGAAAGTGCAAAGAAGGGCAGCTCATTTCGTGTTATTGCGCAATAGGGGTGAGAGTGTCACTGATACGATACACGAGTTGGGCTGGCAGTCACTGAAACAGAGGTGGTTTTCTTTGCTGCGAGATCTATTTACAAAATTTCAATCACCAACTTTCTCTTCCGAATGCGAAAATATTTTGTTGACACCCACCTACACAGGGTGAAATGATCATCATAATAAAATAAGAGAAATCAGAGCTTGAACAGAAAGATTTAGTTGTTCCTTTTTCCCACTCGCCTTTCATGAGTGGAATGGTAGAGAAGTAGTATGAAAATGGTTCGATGAACCCTCTGCCAGGCACTTAAGTGTGAATTGCACAGTAACCACGTAGATGTAGATGTAGCTGCAGATGAAGCAAGTGAAACTGTGTGCCTATGCAACCACTGATCCCTTCTCACCCCTACATCTCCGCTGTGGCAAAGAATATATCACTGCCTGCAGAGCAATGCACTTGATTTCTCAGTCAGTATAGTATCAACAGAAAAAAACTAAATATGTTGTCTTCGAAATCATTAAGATAATTTTATTATGGTTCTGTGCATCACCAGAATTTTTTAGTTGGAAAATAGTCACTTATTCAAAAACGTTGAAAAACACTGTTCTAGCTCATCAGATGTTTTCTTCCAAAAGCTGTCAAAGTTTTCAGTCTGTTTTCTATGTGCCTGCCATCAACTCAACACTTCTAATATTTGGTGAGTGGTCACCTTTACTCCCAAATTGTTTACTTGTTAGACAGTTGCTTCATTAAGTCAGTCCATAGCTAGGTATCAATGAATGCCCCCACTGCATAACATTCCATGTCCACAGTGATAATTTGTGCCATGTAAATACAGCACCTTGTATGGAACAGACATCATGTGAAGAACAGAGTGCTATTGGCACTTGCATGTAAGCTTATTGACCTGTTAAATGAAGTGTTTAAACACTAATCTACAACTGATCATCATTGTGAGTGATAACATGAATAAAAAAACATTAATGTGAAAGTCTAATCCAATGATATTGTGTGAAATTCATAAACAAACAGCGTCAAATTAATTTTCAAGCTAAGGCCAAATGTTGATCCAATAAAGGCTAATTACAGGCGTCAAATCAAGCCTGTAAGGTTACAAGTTGTGATGTAATTTGTATATTTCTCTTTGTCTATCCCATTTTTTGAAGCCTATTGTTATGTGATATTTACAGCATTTTCTGACATAGTAAGGCACGTGAAAAAACTACATTATAGATTAGATTAGATTGGATTATATATACTTTTTGTTCGAATTGATCAATAGTGAGTAAATCCTCCAGCATGTAGAACATGTCAGAAAAACAACAATACACAATAAATGTTTACAAGGAAAAACAAATATGCTAATGTACCTTCCTCAGATCCCAAGTGAAATGATTGTCATGGATGTCGAGTGAGTGAAAATATTTAAACATATTTTCATTTAAAAGATATTAAACACTAAATTGAAAAATAATTTAAAACACTTGTTTACAGTGATTGCATTTTGCACTGAATTTGTACAGAAGTCAGACTGTACTAATACACAGAATTATTTGATATTATTAGTAAAACACACACACACACACACACACACACACACACACACACATCAGTTGGTTCCACTAAGAAATTCATCAATAGAGTAGAAGGAGTTGGCCACCAATTAATCCCTTAGGCTCATCTTAAACTGAATGTTACTTGTAGTTAAACTTTTTGTGTCTGCTGGAAAACTATTGGAAAATTAGTGTGCCTGAATAATGGACACCTTTTTGGGCAAAACTAAGTGACTTTTAATCTTTGTGAAGCTTATTCTTATTTCTAATATTGGTTCTATGAACTGAGCTGTTAGTTTGTAAAAGAAATATATTTTTAATAACAAATTTCATTAAGGAATGTATATATTGGAAAGCAGTAGTTAATATTACTAGTTCCCTAAACAGAATTCTGCTAGATGCTCTTGAGTTCACGCCACAAGTAATTTGTATCCAGGACCTCTGTCAATACTCTTATTTGGCCACCCACTGTAACTACAGTGTCTTCCATGGTGAAATCTTTGCAAAGTGATCCTAAATCCTCTGTCACCTTCTCCTTTCCAACACTAGGTTTAAAAAAATTGGTGATCTGGTATTCTGATCCTAGTTCATTCTGCATAAACTAACCAACACCTCTAGCACAAGAACTACTTAATAATAAAACTTACTTTCTCTTTACAGCTTTCCTGCATTTTTAATTTTCAATTTACTGCTGAAAGTTTTTTTTGTGCTCTATCTACACCTACATCTGCTTGAGGGTCGTCAGTTTTAAACTGAAGCAACAGGTCAAACATTCACCACAAAGCTGTCAGATGAAGTCATAAGCCTGTTCTTTCTGTTGTCTATTGCCACTTCCCACCTCTACTTGTCCAGATCTTTCCTGGCCTTTTCTAATTCAGCCTGTTCCACTGTCCTCCTATCTCTGCTATGTATCCTGAAGAGTCTAGATTACTTCCCCAATTCCCACACCACTACATTTACTCACGTGAAAAAAACTACAGCACCTGGACCTAACAGTTCTATGGCAAGTCAGGTACTTTTAATTCATTATAAATATAATACTTCAGTAATACTAAGTCAGTTAAATTATTGATAAACAAGATAACACATTTAGAAAAATTAGGCCCAGACACAACTGTATGTAGACAAACAACTAGTGCAATTTTTCTGAATCAACATAAAATTTACACTGCTTTCTGGAAATGTGAACTAAATAGTGAAGATATGCACTCTACTTAAATTACTGGAAAGCAGAAAGAACAATTAAATGAAATTCTCTAGGTTTACTACATCGGAACATAAACAAGACTATCTTGATGCAATAATCTACCAACAGCTGTATGTATTGAAGAAATTTATTTTATTTTATGAACTTCTGTGTGCTGCCAGTTTCGGCATTACATTGATGCCATCTTCAGGCCCCTGTACAATGAGTAGAAGAAATGTACTATCATAAAAAATATAGAACATACGTTAACAATTGACAGGTATTGTGTTAACTATGTAAGTGGCTCAAAGAGATATATTGTATATCATTAAAACTATATGTAACATTAGGACACAAATGCTTCTGCCTATGTCATGCCGTTGTTAATAGTTTTCACTGTTTTACTCAAATAAAGTATGATATATGAACATATGTGTACGCTGTTATTCATAAAACCATTACACACAGTTGTAATAGGCTATGCAACACATCAGATGAACTGCGTACATTCGTATGTCCAGAGGAACAGTGGAATAATTTTTTTAATAAAAATTAACTAATATAAATAACAATAAAATAAATTAAAATACAAGAAAATGTGACAACCATGTCAGACATCATACTTACTTATATGTGGTCTAAGTCGTATTATGTGTGGTACGACAAACAGCTCCCGCAATATTAACAATAAAAAGCATAAAAGATTTCTTCTTAAAATCCAAATGCATTCGCAAAGTAAACCAATGCAATCGTACTATAAAATCATCAAACACCTGGTCATCGTAGACACTTCATTAGGACCCTTATGTAAGACAACCCCACATTGTGCTAGATTAGATTTACTTTCATTCCTATCAATCCATAGTGAGGAGGTCCTTCAGGATGTAGAACATGTCAGAAAAACAACAATACATGACAAATATTTACAACTCAAACAAATAAGCTTATGTACCATTCCACAGGACCCAAGTGGCATGGTCGTCATTTTTTAATGAACGCTATATGAAAGAATCATTTCACAAATACTAATGTACTGAATTTAAAATAAAAAAGTTTTTTGGTTCTACTGAGAAATTCATCAATGGAGTAGAAGGAGTTTGCCACCAACAAATCCTTTAGGCTTCTTTTAAACTGAATTTCATTGGTTGTTAAGCTTTTTATGGCTGCTGGCAAGTTATTGAAAATGTGTGTTCCTGAATAATGCACACCTTTTTGTACAAGACTAAATGACTTCAAAGCCTTGTGAAGATTATTCTTATTTCTAGTATTGATTCCATGAATTGAGCTGTTGATTTGAAAAAGTGATATATCTTTAATGACAAATTTCAGTAAGGAATAAATATATTGTGAAGCAGCAGTTAGGATCCCTAGTTCGTTAAACAGGCTTCTGCAGGATGTTCTTGAGTTCACACCACATATAACTCTTACTGCACGTTTTTGTGCCCAGAAAACTTTAGCTTGGCTTGATGAATTACCCCAAAAAATAATCCCATATGACATTATGGAATGAAAGTAAGCATAGTATGCCAGCTTTTTCATTTTTATGTGCCCTATGTCTGACACAATTCGCATTGCAAATAGAGATTTGTGCTGAGTGGATTAATGCAACGCCAGTAGCTGCCTCATGTAGTCATGGATACAAAGAAGTTCCTCAATCTCTGTATATCAAGAAATGTCTATCTCCCTACATATAAGTCCTATACAATTATGCAGGATTATACCAAGTGGAATCGATTGAATAAAAGGAAAGGAAGAAAAAGAGAAATATAGGACGCCGCCTATATCTATGAAGATAAATCTCGAAATGAAATTTATACAATCCCTAAGACTAAGGGTGTGACGTATAACCATGTCAAATCATTCTGAGGTTGCATTAAGGGCAGGTGTAGTAGTGCATGAGATGACTATCTGGATCTTAAGTGCATCATCCATTGTTATCGTATTCTGTCTAATTATTTGAGTAAAACAGTGAAAACTATTAACAACAGCATGAAATAGGCAGAAGCATATGTGCCCTAATGTTACATATAATTTTAATGATATACAATATATCTCTTTGAGCCACTTACATAGTTAACATGATACCTGTCAATTGTTAATGTATGTTCTATATTTTTTATAATTTTTTATAATAGCACATTTCTTCTACCCATTGTAAAGGCGACTGAAGATGGCATCAATGTAATGCCGAAACTGGTAGCACATAGAAGTTCATAAAATAAAATAAATTTCTACAATCCATACGCCTGTTGGTGAATTATTTGCATCAAGAAGTTCATGCCAGACATCGTCCCACGATCCATAATGGATCAACGAAGATTAAACAAGACTATGACAACAACACTGCTGTATGAGTTTTCACGTTTTCTGAAATATTACAAAGAAAAGTGAAACCTTTTAACAGTAACACAAGCAGACATATTTAAAGACCAAATATGTCTGCTTGTGTCTGTATGTGTGGATGGATATGTGCGTGTGTGCTAGTGTATACCTGTCCTTTTTTCCCCCTAAGGTAAGTCTTTCCGCTCCCGGGATTGGAATGACTCCTTACCCTCTCCCTTAAAACCCACTTCCTTTCGTCTTCCCCTCTCCTTCTCTCTTTCCTGATGAGGCAACAGTTTGTTGCGAAAGCTTGAATTTTGTGTGTATGTTTGTGTTTGTTTGTGTATCTATCGACCTGCCAGCGCTTTTGTTCGGTAAGTCACCTCATCTTTGTTTTTATATATATATATATAATGGAAGGAAACATTCCACGTGGGAAAAATTATATATAAAAACAAAGATGAGGTGACTTACCGAACAAAAGCGCTGGCAGGTCGATAGACACACAAACAAACACAAACACACACACAAAATTCAAGCTTTCGCAACAAACTGTTGCCTCATCAGGAAAGAGGGAAGGAGAGGGGAAGACGAAAGGAAGTGGGTTTTAAGGGAGAGGGTAAGGAGTCATTCCAATCTCGGGAGCGGAAAGACTTACCTTAGGGGGAAAAAAGGACAGGTATACACTCGCACACACGCACATATCCATCCACACATACAGACACAAGCAGACATATTTAAAGACCTGCCAGCGCTTTTGTTCGGTAAGTCACCTCATCTTTGTTTTTTTATATATATATATATATATATATATATATATATATATATATATATATATATATATATATATATATATATATATATATATATATATATATATATATTTAAATTTAAAAAAAGGGTAATCAGTGCTAAAGTAATTATTACAATCTACATATCTTATCTGTATGAGAATACAAAAACTTGCCCTTCTCGCCTGGCAAAAGGTTGAACTACTCCTATAAGTTATATTGTTCAGAGATGCTTTGTTTCTTTATTTATTTAATCATTAATCCTTCTGTAGTCCATTTCCTTTGTATAGATGTAGCCAAGACATACACAATTTCAGTTCCATTTATACAAATGTCATTACAAAGAATCACCTAATTTAGTCAAAATTTAATTTATCATACCCAACATCAAACCAGTATTTCACTAACATAAAATGAATTAAATAAAAATATGAATAACAGTAATTTGATGTCCACAATAAATTCACACACACACCTTCATATTTTTGTGATTTTGATCTTTCATCATTTAACTTCTGCAGTGTACATGATGCACCCACTGATCTTTACTGTCTAATGCTATGTCATCCTCACTTTGTATCACCATGTCTCTCTAAGGCACCCAGAATGATAAAAAAAGAGCAAGCAACAGCAGGATCATTCTTATACAACAAGAAAATATGTATGTTGTATGTTCATGCTTCCTGGTTTATGGACACAAAAACATTTTATGATGTTCTTCTTGTTTTGTGGGAGATCCTCTCTACTGTTTAACTTCTAGGTATCCTTATAAGCTGTACGAAATAAAGACTTCAAACAATGTCTTAATTTGTTTCTAAAAACTGATGTCTTTTCAATGCATTTTATTTTGTGTGATAATTTATTGTACAAAATGTGTCTAACATTTATGGGTTCTTTTTCAGGTAACTTGAGCCTCTTCCTGTTTAGATAATAATCAGCCCTATTTCTTGTATTGTAGTTATGTACATTACCAGTCAAAATTTTTTGATCACCCACAAGAAAAAAATGTATACTTTATTTCATTGCACAAACATATCACACAAACTAAATAGACCAACAAAATAAATATTTTCTCTCTCTGTCATTAAACGATACAATGTGGTTTAGATTTTAGTCCCTTCAAAGTACCTTCCCTTTGTCCTCAGAACAGTTGCACAAACTCGATATGAGATATTGCTATATTTTTGCAGGTACTTTAGTCCAATCCGACATATCTGTAAATTACTACATATATCTCAAACATTACATGGCCTCAATTTCTTGATATTCCTCTCAAGTCCATCTCATAAGAGTTCAGTGTGATTAAGCTAGGTGACTGACATGGCCAAATCATATCCTTCAGTTCCCCACAGTTGTCTTTTCTGTTGACATACCCGCTTCACAATGTAGAAGCATGTTTGGGATCACTGTGCTGCTTCTGAACAATTCCATGACCAATAAGTCTCATGTCAGATGGAACTGCATTGTTGATCAATATCCTGTGATACCCTTCCTTCTTTAATTTTTCATTAATCCTCACGAGATCACCAGCTTTATCACCCACAACTCATGTCAACACCATGACCAACCCTCCACCATGCTTCATCATTGGTTTCACAGACTGACTCTTCATATGTTCTTCAAAAACTCAATGAATAAAGATTTGATGGTGGCTTCCAAATATTTCAAACTTAGATTCATCCATGAATAACACCGTGGACCATTGCTGCATGCCTCAGTTTTTATGTTGCTGTGCCCACTGCAATCTTTTCACCTTATTTTGTCAGCAGAGTAAAGGTTTGGTGGCCCCTTTAAAACTTATCCACACTGACAATATTGCACTGTTGAAATGGACATTGGAGCTGCTCATATACTATTTACTTCCTACAGAATTTCAGGTGCTGTACATGTCTTCTGACATTTACTCTGTACACATATAAGTTGATCTTCCCTGTATGATATCAATTGAGGTCTTCCAGAACATGAGACACTTGGAAGAGCACCAGTTGGCTTCAACTACTGAAAAGTATACACCACTGTAGATTGGGCTATGCCAACCTTTGTTGCTACTGTTCTACTAGAATAGCCTTCCTGATGCAGAGCTACAATTACAGTGTGTTTTTCAATTCCAGTCTCCTGCTTCTGCCCCATTACAAGGTAATATGGTATGTACTTGATCAGGTATACAAACACACTGCTAGGTGCACATAATGTATTGCAAACTAGTGCAAATTGTTCGATACACAGACAATTGAAGGAATAATGGTTATTCGAAGGGACCATCTTAGATAAAGGCATGTCAGTATTGTTCTTGATACTCATCACCACCAGTCTATGTGAACAACCAGTCAGATACACAAGGGAGGCAATTAGTCTCTACATGATTATACTTGTTTTGTTATCAGATTTAGGATTTGATAGAATATTCAAAATGAAATCCCTGTTTTAACCACAAATCCATAGTTGTGATAGTTGATCAAACACTTTTGACTGGTAGTGTATATCTTTATTTAACTGTGCAGTACTATTTGCTTTGAAGTGCATTATTGTTGCAAATAAATATAATGAATGGATAGTCATGACATTAAGTTCTCTAAATTTATTTTCACATGATTGTCTTGGGGTAACATTTCTAATGTATCCAACAGCCTTCTTTTGAAGCTTCAGTAACCTATGAATATGTATGTGTGCTGCATATCACTAGACTGTAATGCAGTATGATAAGTGAGCATAGACTAGGCCATAGCACATTGTTAACTGTATACATGTGTTCACTGCCCTTGTCATTTTTCTCGTTAAGAATAGGGTAGCAATTGCTTTAGAGCATACTTTCCTGATATCGTCCTTTGGTGTCAAGTGTTTATTAACAATGATATGAAAGAATTTGTGATTCCCTACTTTGCCGAGAACTGAATTAACTAGTTCAAAGGAGACATTGTCAGTCTTGGTAGTTTTAGTTGTTTGTAACTGTATGTACGTTGTCTTATTGGCATTTACAAGCAAGTTGTTTTCCCTGATCAGTCATGTAATGCATTTTAATATTTAAAATTTCACATCATGCCGGAACTTGCTCCATATTTTTACAACAGACTGAGGTCAGTGATACAGGCCTATAGTCATGTACATATGTCTGATGACCCTGATGTATAATATGAATGATCTGCACATTTTCGTAATAATTTGGAACAGTTCATTACTCCAATGGGCTATAATAAACAGCTGCTGAAAGCGAAATAATTTCTTGTGCATATCTGACATAGAATTGTACAGGTGTCCCATTAGGTCCACATGCCTTTTTTCTGTTGAATGATTTTAGTTGACTTTTGATAGTGTATCCCTTTATTTATCTGTCAGTTTGGTGTTTGTACAATGATTGAAATAATGGAAGGTAACAGAATTCACTAACGTTACCTTCTCTGTATTATTCTCTGTTTTGGTGCCACAACCACTGAAGAGCTCGATTGGTGTGTTTGACCAGTGTTTATGTAAGACTATTGTAGATTGATTGGCCAGCCAAAACATCCAGAAATATCTCCTCTCTATGGAGTACCCATAGGTTGCTCAAAACATGGAAAGAGGTTACCAGGGCAAATGAGTTGTAATAAATGCTGGCTGCAGGGTAGGTTTGTATTGAAAAGCACATACATTTACATGAGCCCTCGTAAGTCTGCCATTGTGTCTCACCAGTCAGTGATAGGGAAACCTACTGCATAGTTATGTACTTCCATTTGTACTAATCTGTACTTCAGTATTCTACAGCTAACTTGTGCATTCAGCAAGGCTATGCACCACTCCATTTCTTGCAAGTTATTGTAGAGTTATTTGAAGAAAAATTCGTATACATGGAGATACTGTTGTGATGCCCAGCCCACTTGACCTCAGTCACATCAGGGCATCTGTAATGCCCTGTACATGTGCCTTGGACCCAATTCCTATTTCCATAGCTGTGGGCAACAGTTAAGTCATCCTGGAGCAGAATGGCTCGATTCACATACAATGTCTTCTAAAAATCCATATGTTGCCAAAATTTAGTTTGCACTCTATAGCCTCGATTCAGTGTTTTCTTTTCTTTTTTTTCTGGATGTTGACGATCCCTTGTCTTATATATATGAATATAAAAACTAGCTTGGTAGTAAAGGCTGTTATATGCAACATTGGCTTTGTTTCAAATAGTGCAGGTCATGACATAAGTTCATGGCTTGTAGAAAATAAACTAAAGCTAAATCACAATAAGACTCAGTTTTTACAGTTTCTAACACACAATTCAACAAAACCCGATCTTTTAATTTCGCAGAATGGGCATATGATTAGTGAAACTGAACAATTCAAATTTCTAGGTGTTCAGACAGATTTTGCAAAAACGGACATATTGTCTTATGGGTTAACAGCAATCAGTGATTTTATAATGTTACTTAAAATCCGTCTTGATTGCAAATTTTTTTATTCATATGACTGGTTTCGGTTCATTCAGAACCATCTTCAGATCTGTAAAAATAATGATACTAATTTACTATTTCACGGAAGCAAATCTTTTTCATCCCATCTAATCAACATCAAATGTACCAGAACGTACTGATATTTCAGTTACAGGAGTAACCCGTCCAATTCCAGCAACTTTCACATGCTACGTCACATAAAATTGGTTGGCAGAGTGCGCATCATTTATATTAATTATAACACTATTACCGACAGGTGGCGTCTGGTACATTTGTTACATTCCATTTGCACATACTGTATTCAGTAGATCTTCTTTCATATTAAAAATACTTAATTAAAATATGTAAATGTCAAGGTTAAAATCTGTACTTGTCAAAATTAAAAAACAGTAAAATTATCATTTTTATATGATCTAAAAAGCATAGGGTGATTTATATATCTATGGTGCTGGTGTGAACTTGTTTTCCTCTATGGTCTGCTTCCATGGTTCAGATAGATAGTAAACTGTTGTGGAAATCCCATGTTCAGGATCGTCTTCAGAGTCTTACTGCCATCATTTTTACTATTGAAACAGTATTTGAAGTAACTGATATTTTGACATGAAAAGTAGTTTACTTTGCTTATTTTCATTCGCTTATGTTGTATGCTACTATATTTTGGGGTAGCTCTTCCCATTCTTGAAGGATATTTTTGGCTCAGAAATGGGCAGTTTGGGCAATAAGTGGTGTGTGTGTGTGTCTATATATATATATATATATATATATATATATATATATATATATATATATATATATATATATATATATATATAATTTTTCCCGCGTGGAATGTTTCCCTCTATTATATATATATATATATGGTTATAATAGAGGGAAACATTCCATGTAGGAAAAATATATCTAAAAACAAAGATGTAGTGACTTACCAAATGAAAGTGCTGGCAGGTCGTCAGACACACAAACAAACACAAACGTACACACAAAATTCAAGCTTTCGCAACAAACTGTTGCCTCATCAGGAAAGAGGGAAGGAGAGGGAAAGACGAAAGGATGTGGGTTTTAAGGGAGAGGGTAAGGAGTCATTCCAATCCCGGGAGCGGAAAGACTTACCTTAGGGGGAAAAAAGGACGGGTATACACTCGCACACACACACATATCCATCCACACATATACAGACACTGGTGAGGCAACAGTTTGTTGCGAAAGCTTGAATTTTGTGTGTATGTTTGTGTTTGTTTGTGTGTCTGTCGACCTGCCAGCACTTTCATTTGGTAAGTCACTACATCTTTGTTTTTACGAAAGCGCTGGCAGGTCGATAGACACACAAACAAACACAAACATACACACAAAATTCGAGCTTTCGCAACAAACTGTTGCCTCATCAGGAAAGAGGGAAGGAGAGGGAAAGACGAAAGGATGTGGGTTTTAAGGGAGAGGGTAAGGAGTCATTCCAATCCCGGGAGCCTTAAAAAATTAAGTTGATTGTGTTTACGTAAACTTATGACTTGCCTTTTTTTGGGTTCATCAATATTTTATTTTATCTGTTATTACTTTTTATGTTGTAATTTCATGTGCTGACACATTCCATGATCTTGGTGATTTGCTCCAACCCCCATCCACCATTGAGCTGTGGTTTGAATCCTCATCAGGTTTCCTTTTTACTTTTGTCGTGTCCGTTCCCTAGTTCTCTTTGTCTACAAGTGGGAAGTCATTTTGTCACATGACAAAAACCTACAACACGACATTGGGATTCATTAAACTGCATCTGTGTGTCAACTAACCGTGCAGTGCACAACTATAACTGGGCCTGTTAAGTTCATGTGGGGCGGCTTCCCAGATGAGAGCACAATTGTGAATACATTGATACTCATTTGGTGCTGGGTGCATCTGATAACAATGCTACTGCTGCTGCTGATGTGCATGCTGCACGGTACCCTCAAAGGTGCCATCCCAATGAGAATCTTCTTTGACACATGGAGCAATGCCTTTGGGAAACTAGTAATGTTCATGCACAAGCAATGGGCAGAGATCATCCAAGGACTATATATACTCAACAAACAGAAGATGTTATTTTTGGAACTGTTCACCAATCACCTCAGCAAAGTACCTATGATACAGCAAGACAGTTCCAGATGTCTCAAATACTGGCTGTAGAAGAGTTGTACGATGAAGAACTGCATCAGTGTCATTACATGTTAACTCAGTACTAATGGCCAGAAGATTGCATTTCATGACTACAGTGTTTTGCACCAAGTGGAAGATCATGAACATTTTATAAATAATATGATATGATATGATGCAGCTTCACTTGTGAAGGTATTTTCAACCTCCACAACAGCCATTGTTGGCCAGAACACAACCCACATGTCTCCCATGAATGTGGCTTTCAGGCAAGCTTTGGCATAAACCTGCGGGCTGGAATCGTGGGAGGGGTGCTTTTGGTCCCTTATCTATTGCTGGACAAGTTGAATGTGCCCCAATATCATATGAGCTGCTCGGGGGAAGAAAATGGTAAGCACCAAAATCACAGTTTCGAGATACAGCGCATCTAAAGTTTCGATTGATCTGCAAATCTGAATAATTTTTTTTTTTTTGAACAATCCTTTTATTCTGTAGTGATTCTAACATATATCTTCTACTACACAGACATAAATGAAACTCAGAACTGACTAAAACAAATGAAATATACAAAAATTATTACATTACCATACACCATTAACAACACATAGTGATAGAACATTACATATTAAATTTTACAGTAAGTCTTCAACACTTTACTGAAACTGCAAAATCATTCCTCACTCTCATTACTAATGTCTTTTTCATCCAAAACTGTTGGCTTTAGTGACAGGAAAAATCCACGGTGGACAGGAGGTATGTAATTTAGGAGCGACAGGACGTCAGCAACTTTCTTCTTTTCAATAAGCCTTGGCCCATTGTATTTAAGCCGACGCGTAGGAACTGGTCCTTGCCTTCCACGTTTCCTGAAGCTTATTTCATGCCAAATGTCATGACAAAATGTCTCGCTGATGAATAAAGATGATGGATATTCGGAGGTCACCTTCCACCTACATACTTTCCTTAGGTTGACATCTCGACCATCAACTGTCTTCTTTCTGAAGACAAATGCTTCTTTAGAGTGTTATATTTGATAGAAATCCTCTCTTTTCATATTATATACAAGCAATGGATTCTTCTTAGCTGATGTCTTGATGATCTTGCACCACTGATCTGGACTGTACACATGTTGTCCTTGTCGGCGAACGTAATTTTCAATTGTCGCGAAATCTCTATCGGACGGCAACGTTGTGTGCCCGCTCACGGGGAAGTGGTGTTCAATCACATGAACTCTACCAGTTGAAATTAGACATTTCCAAAACAGTACCATGTTCCAGTTCTTATTTTGGCCACAGCAGTTATCAGATTTTGCAAAGTAACGTAAAAGGCAGCTCAAAATTTCCTCTGATCCACGGGCAGTAGTAGTCTCATTTCACAAAAAGCAGCGCCCTTCTTCTTGACACAATCATGAACATTGAGATTATACAACCAAATCTTCCTTTTGTAAAAAGCTGGAACACAACTTAACTTAGGAATTGGGAGAGTCTGCTGCAAGTCAAAAGTCACAACATGTACATTACTGTCTGCTTCTGCTCATCTTGTGTGGATGGAAATGTTAGCTTGCCCTGCTTCTGCCCGACATTGGTGTAATTCCAACTGATGCTCCAGACATACTTTCAGTTGGGGGGCATCAGTGCTCTCAATTTGCACTATGAGCATATCACAAGTCTTACACATATCATTCTTTGGTGATTTTACTCCTATGTTATACTCTTCAGTGAAAATTCGCCTGTGCTTGTCTACAGATACAGGCTCGTAGGACATCTCCTTGCAGAAAACATTCTTATAGTGCTCATAACAGGAGGTGATTGTTGCATCTGTGCCCAGGTACACTCTGGCATGACTGTTTGAGCATCTGTAATGACTCTCGTATTTCGGTATTTTGTCGATGTGTTCCCTGATATGGTTAACACTAGTTTCAGAGTAAGCATACGGACGTACGGTATGCTTGCGCCACTTGTCCTGGGGTGGCGTGGTCGATCCGGATGCGATTTTCTTCTGTACATTTTCGACACGACCACAATTATTATGTAGACCATGAATGGCAAGAAAAGTTTTCTTGCATACTTTTATATCACTGCCACTAACTGTTACAGTGTAGGAAATGGTACAGTTTCTCCAGGAATTTTCTCCAGCTGCTTTTCAGCGACATGCAACAGTATTAGATTTCATTGCACCAAATAAGTATGCATTTTGAATGTTAAAATCACCTACTTCCCAAAATGTTTTGAATACTTTCATCACATTCAAATCTCCTACTTTTTCGAAACATTTACGAGGGCACTGGCAATTAGGTCCCACAGTTGTTTTACTTACAGTTGCTCCTGTACAAGAAACACACTCTTCGCCCAAATTAAGCCTCTTCTGTTTAATTTTGCATTCAGAATCAACTCTCAGCCTTTTCCGAGATGACCTCATTGTCTGTTCGAGGGCCCCTTCCTGAATGGTTTCTGCAGGAGCCATACACTGTTCGTTGTTTTGGGCAATATGATCTGATTCGCTATTAACCTGTATAACAACAAAAACTACTATTACCATTACCATTATTATTATTATTACATGTAACAATATATATGAGAAATGCGCATTCACACACCACTTAGCCAAAAAGTTGTAGCCATTCTAAAATAACCTCAAAATTAATGTACTTCAGGAACATAATGGTATGTACATGCACTTACCATTATGTTCGTGAAACGTACTAAAGACAGTATATTTACAAAATAACATACCTCTGAGTCATCTGAATCATTAGGAATGTATTCTGGATCCCTCTTGAAGATATTAGTATCATTGGAAGTATATTCCTCGTCTTCTGCCATTTTCACTGTTGCCATAATCTCGGAGATGTTTTTACTTGCCACCATTCTCTCTGTCACTTACCATTATGTTTCCGCAACAGACGGACAGTGGCACTTACCATTAAGCTCCGCCCTGACATCTGTTGAGTGAATTTGGAACTACTAGTAAGTTTACTGCATTGTGCATCCCACAGGTGGTATCATTAGCCATCTACCGCAAAATACACGGCGATGGGGCTTACCATTGTGTTCCCCCGAGCAGCTCATTTGTTTCTTTGCAATACTTTGTCTGATGCACTAGAAAACCTTCCACTTGATGTTCAGCAACAGCTATGATTTTAGCATGATGGTGCACTGCCACACTTTGGAATGTTGCTTGTACAGTTACGTACTAGCTCTGTGAAGATAAACCCAGATGTCAAATGTACAGACTGGAATTATTGTATGTAGCATAATATGCAGTCTAGTGTATCCTATGTATTGTATTTTTTGTACATCATTGGACATAGATGATGCTACTATATTGACTATTATTTCTGCTGGCATTATGCGTGTCACGAACGAAACAAAGTGGTCATTTATGTCTGTAATAAGTTCATGTTATGTCTTCATTCTTAAATAAATCTAGCAGTAACAGAAAGAAATATACATGATACTGTATTGTGGAGGTGTAAATGAGATACAATTTGATGTTTTAGCTGAAAAAAAAAGTTTGGCGCAAACACAACACAAACTTTGGCCCGTCTGCATATCTGTTGCCCATGACATTGCCTCACCTCACTGAGCTAATGGGACAGCTTTAGCACAGCATGGAGCTCGTGCTATCTGTTTTTGACCATGCTGTATGCAGTTACAGTGTTGCCATAGCCTTGTTTTTTTAAACTCTCATTTCTATTAAACCAACTGGTGGGACTAGGTGTTGCTAGATACACTTTTGTCTAGAACTGGGATAAGGAATTGCATACCAAACACCAAGTGCAGAATTTTTTTCTTCACCCTGTGTACTATGTAAGCTGCCTTGTGATGTGTCTTTGAGGACACTTTGAGCACCATTGTCACTTCAACCTTTCCTGTTCCAATTGGAAATAGTTTGCAGGAAGAAAAAATGCTGATAAACTTCCATGTGCACTTGACTCTCCCTAATTTTATCTTGATCATCTTCATAGGTAGGAGAAAGAAATACATTTTTTGACTCTTCTAGGAATACACCCTCTCAGAACTTTAACAGTAAATCACAGCAATTGGAGAATGCCTTTCTTGCTGTGTGTGCCACTGTAGTCATTACAGTGCGACCTTCCTGTGTGAAACACTTTTGGTAAAAGACATTTAGTAATTCTGCCTTTTCTCTGTTATCCTCCATTTCAGTGCCATTATGGTCAAGGACTGTCTGGACAGATGGCTTCAATCCGTTTACCGTTTTAACATCATACTAAAACTTTTTAGAATTTTCTGTCAATTTGGTGGACCGAATTTTACTTTCAGATTTGTTGAATGCTTCACACATGGCTCTACTTAAACTAATTTTTGGTTCATTTAATTTTTTTCCTCAGCTAGTATCTATCTAAAGCATATTGTATAATAATCATGAACTTTGCCCATTGATATGCAACATTGTTAGTACTGGAGATGAAATTTTCGTGCTTACCACTCAAGTAATGTAAAATTTGTTTCTTGTCGCTCTTGCTAAGCAGAAAGATCTCCTACCTTTCTTTGTATTCTCATTTATAACTATATTCAGTGATGCTGTAATGGCCTTGTGATGACTGGTTCCCTTTCCTATGCTAACTGGGTTGAAAAGTTTGGGTCTTTTTCTCACCATCAGGTGTAAGATGTTACCTTCTTGCATCAGTTGTCTGATTAACTGCTCAAGGTAACTTTGGATGAACCACTTAGAACAATTTTGCATGATTCTCTTTCCCTGTTATCCACCCTAGTTTCTCATATCTCCCAGTCTATAGCACCTAAGTTAAAATCTCCACCTAAAACTATAACATGACCAGGAAACTTACATGAAATATTCTCAAGGTTTCCACTCACCTGTTCTACCACAATGGCTGTTAAGAGTGCCGTTGCCCTTCCTTATACTAAGCGACATACTGCACAAGCTGTTCAGCTGATATGTGCCCCTCTTGCTCTAAAATGAACTGGTTTATGGATCTCAACAGACCCAATTCCAGAGTTTGATTTAACAAGGTCACATTCTGCCTTGGCAAAAGTTGCTTCTGGCCACTACAGCTGCGGCTGTGTCACATTCAATTGCATGACTCCTGAAATTGACGCTGGCAGATGGAAGGTTGGTCCTGTTATGTTGCACGCAGTTCCACTGATTAAAATTCTGCTCCCCTCGAGCTCTATATGTTTTGCTTCTGCCAATACTACCCACTCAAAACAACTTGCTGCTACTAAAAAATTCTTGTAGGTGGAGAAGATCCAGTGCATCTCGACCCATTGCAAGCTCAATTTTGGCTCCACGATGTCCCTTGGACAGTCTATTTCTTCCCTCCTGGCTAAAAGTAACTGCACCATGCACATGTCTGGATTGGTGCTTATCACCCTGGCTGGACATGCCGTTACCTTCCCTCTATGGCAGCTCCATAATTCCTCCCTTGGCATACTGGCTGTTAACTGCTGAGATCAGCAATACCTCCTCAGTTCTTTACTTCTACCAACTTGCTCAACGCTCCCCTTTTCAGTGACCTGAGGACAGGATCACTATCACCCTTTCTCCCTCTTCACAAAGACTGCTGTCCCTAGGAGGCTCACCACACTCGAAAATACATATACGAAAATACAATGCCTAATTAATCTACACAAACCCAATGATAAATAACAAGAAAACAAAAAGAAAATCTACAAATACTCTACTTCTTTCTGGATTGCAAAGCATATGGTACTTCATGCTGTACTCTTATCTTCTCTGTGCTTAACACCTCTCTTCAGTCTCACTTTCTTCCTCTTTACTTCCTGTGACACATCTGGAATCACTTCCGGGTAACCCTTAAATGGCCGCAACTGCCCAATATGTGCTATTGTTGTTCTAGTTGGCAGCTGAAGCTTAACATTAATGGGGGATATGGTTTCAACTATTCGGTATGGCTCGTGATACCTTGTAAGGAACTTCTTTGTTTTCCCTTTTGGCGTATAGGAGCTGGATAGCATTACCCATTGCCCTAATCTATTCTCCGGTAAACTTCCTTTCCACTTCACTGTGTCTTCCTGCCTTTCCAAAGCCTTCAAATTCGCCTTTTGTACATGTTTCCAAACATCCCGCATTGTTCTCACGAACTGATGTACAGATTCACTGGACCTTCCTTTCTGTAACCTAACCAAATCAACGGTGACGCCATTTTTTGCCCGTACACTACCTCATACGGAGACAAACCGGTATTTGTATGGATTTCTGCATTATATGCGCGTACAATATGCTTCAAATACTCGTCCAACTGATGGTGATGAGAATCCACATAAAAACTCAGCATCTTCCCGATTGTTCTATGTACCCGTTCAGTACTTCTGTTGGACTATGGATGCAACGCATTCATCTTCAACTTCTTTACGTTCAGCAATTTACACAGTTCCTTCATTAAATCCAACATGAAGTTGGTTCCTTGGTCAGTAATTATTGTCTCCAGTACACCATACTTCAAAATCCAGTTGTTTACTAACGCTTGCACGACCATTGGTGCCTGTTGATTTGGCATAGTCACCATCTCCACATACCTTGAAAAATGGTCTATTATTGTCAGAGCAAATCTGTTCCCTGATGGCGTTTGCCTGAAAGGTCCTAAGACATCAATCCCCAACATAGAGAATGGACATGTCGGTTCTGGCAATCGTTGTAGCTGTATCTGTTTCCGACTCAAATCTGCTCTCAGCGCACATGGTATACAATTCTGAACATACTGATCCACGTCTACTTTCCTACCTCTCCACTAATACCTCTCCACCGCTCTCCTATTCATTGCTCTACACCTTCCATGACCAGATAACACATGATCATGTGCATCCTTTAAAATCTCATCCCTCAGTTTCGCTGGCACTACTACCCTTGCTCCTAACTTTGTTTCCCTGCACAGAAGACCGTCGTACATATTAAATTGCGACTGTGTCCAATACAATTTGCAATTGTTGTCTGTGTCCTGTAATTCTTGCCATACCAATAGGTCATAACCTATGACTTCTACTTTTGCCACCTTCCTACTTAGTGCATCCACATTACCGTGCTTCTTCACCTCGTGGTCGAATTCACTAAGCCTCCCAGCCCATCTACCGAGTCTAGTTGACGGATCCTTCAACCCCAACAACCACTTCCACGCAGCATGATCTGTCATTACCTGAAATCTTCTTCCATATAAATAACATTTAAAATATGTGATTCCATAGATTACACTAATCATCTCCCTCTCTGTAGTTGAGTAATTCCTTTCTGCTGCATTAAACTGCCTAGATGCATAGGCTACAGGATGTTCTTTTCCATCAATTTCCTGACTAAGAACACACCCTAATGCTTGATTCAATGCATCACAGGCTAGTATAAACTCCGTTTGAAAATCTGGAAACACAAGAACGGGACTTGATGTTAACACTTCTTTAAGTTTGTCAGACGTTTCCTGACACCTTTCTGTCCACTCAAATTTCACACCCTTCCGTAACAATCACGCCAATGGCTGTGCTAAATCTGCAAAACCCTTCATGAACTTTCAATAGAAATTGCAAATTACGATGAATGACTGCACTTCCTTAACTGTTTTCAGTCCCGAAAATCCCTTACAGCCTGTACCAACCTTGGATCTGTTCGCACTCCGTCCTTACTGATAATATGACCCAAATATTTTACTTCTTCTAATGTGAAATGATACTTCTCCTGGCTCAACGCCATACGAGCTGCTCTTAACCTCATAAAGATTTCCCTTACCTGCTGTCTATGTTGCTCCATACTGCCTGAAAACACTATAATGTCATCCAAATAGACAAGACACTGCCGTGGTTTCAAACCCCTGAACATAGTGTCTACCAACCTCTGAAACATTGCCAGAGCATTTTTCAAACCAAATGGTATTCTGATGTACTCCAGGAGTAGACAACGCAGTTTTTGGATGATCCTCTGGAGCCACCTCTAACTGATGATAACCACTTGTGAAATCCATCGTAGAAAAGTACTGACACTGTCCTAAGTGATCCAAAGTCTTCAATATGTTTGGAATGGGGTATGCGTCTGTTACTGTCTTATTATTGAGGTATTGGTAGTCACAACAGAACCTGTAGTTCTTAGTTCCATCGATACATTTTATAGGCACAACGACAATGCCCGCTCCCCAGCAACTATTACTATGCTCTACAATACTGTCTGCAAGCTTGTTAATCAATGAAATCCTCCACAATCAGCTGCAAATACCTCGGTATTCTGAATGGTTTATGGTAAACCGGTGCTTCATTCCCTGTTGGTATCCAATTATGAACTAATGGAGTTGTTGGCAATGGGCCTTGTGGAAAAACAAATCCTTAAATTCCCACAATAATTTTTCCATATGCTCTCTTTCCCCTTCTTTCAAATGCTTAATTTTGTCACGCATTGCAGTTCTACTGGCATTTAGTGGTTGATTGCGTTTCCTACCTCTTGAACACCAGTTTTCATCATCTGGCACATCCAAATTTGCTACTAAAACTCCTTTTCTCAAACTCACGTCTACAGCACTAAAATTATCCACATTCATGGGAACTACTCGCTCGTCATTCCCCTCCCGTACACGTAAAATACTGTGTTTCACAAAACAACCCAAAGGACTCAAAACTTCATTATCCTCCAATGGCTCAATAACACATACTGTACCCACAGGTAGATTCGACCCCACTTTTACCCAAAGCAATTTCCCGTTGCCACCAGACACACACTCATGTGAATTAAGCCTTAATGCTAATGTACGTGGTTCAATTGGTTTGTTCATTATGTTGAACGCCCCTTGCAACAGCTTTGCATTGACAACAGTTTCCCCTAGCTGAAATAACATTACACCAAGTTCCACAGTTCGTTGCCCAAGGCCAATTTTGGCATGATGTTGATGCAAGAAATCTATTCCTAGGATCATGTCATAGCCCTCATTTACCCATGGTACTACTACATCCATGCATGCATCAAATTGGACTTTCCCTATGCAAAAGTCAACTGTCACTGACCCCAAAGGTGTGACCTCCTTATCCCCCAATCCACACAACCTATAATGTGGTGCGCCTAACTGTCTTCGTCCCATTAAACTCTTAGTAGCTACTGACACTTGCACCCCGGTGACCAACAAAATCTTAAACTTTTTATTTCCTATGGAACCTACCACTGAATATCCCACCTCTGCATATGTATTTGTAGCATTTAAATTAAACGGTAGCTCCCTTAGGTGGGCCTTGGGCCTCCTCTGCTGTTTAACAATTGTCCACCTCTACTAACTCCACTTCTCCATCCTCCACACTGTTTATTTCCACCTGTTCCTCTATTCTTTGGGGACTGGGTACATTTCCTCTGCACATGTCCCGTACTACCACACTCTTAACATTTTATACCTGCTGTAAACACTGTTTATCTATCACATACCCCCATTACCACGTCTATTTCCTCATATTGGATTACCAGCTGAATGGCCGAATAAAAATTTTTCAGAGTCACTTCATGGACTTTCCGCAATATATTCGCTTGTAATCCCCTCAAAAATACATCAAGTCCCCTTTGCTCAGCCTCCTGCAACAGAACACCATTTGCTCCATCACTCTAACCCAACTCGTAAGTGTACTCATGAATTTCTCTTTTTCTGCCTGCAAATTTCTCTACTGTCTCCCCCTGTCTCTTTGTTATTGTACTCAACCTGTCCCTAAAGTAAGGAGTGCTGTTCTGTTTCTTGTACCTTTGTACTAGCCCCTCCTTCAACTGCTTAAACTCTTCTGCCTTCCTTAAGGCCTCAGAACACCTTACATATGTCTTCACTTCACCCATTATCTAATCTTGGCTACATGTAACAACTGTGCATCTGACCAACCATTCATCACAGCTCAAGTTTCTAAGTCCTCCACAAATGAACGCACATCCTCAGATGCCTTGCCAGAAAACAGTATAATCAAACTCGCAGCAGCTGGATCAATGTCCTGCTGCTTCATCCTAGGCAACAACGACTGATCTGATGTGGTTTCCTGCTCAGTTCCAGACGTTAATTCACTCCTCAACTATGTATTGTCCACTGTCAACTGTGCTACCTTTTTCAACAAAATCTTTACTGCTTCTGGTTCCAACACAGCTTCCATTCACGAATCTGCCATTGTTTCGCTTTCATTCCTTGTTAATCCCAAAACAAAACAGTTAAGTACAGAAATAACCCGACCCTCTACACCTCAGTGTAATCATACTCAGTAATATCATACTCAAACCAATACAAAAGTTATCAAATGCCACAAAAAACAACATCTTACTGCCCCAAATACACTAACACTTACTCTGATAGCAAAAAATACTACACCCATGCAAAACATCTACAATGGCCTGCCACGAGCCGTACTCAAAAACACAAAAAAAGAAAAACAAACGTCCAACACTCAAAATAAACTGGTCAAAACTCACCACATCTCGTGACAGTAATGCAGGTGGTGCGCTTGAACGTCGTACTGTACCGACGACGTCCAGCTATTCTGACACCAAATGTAATCGGAACTTCTGACACCGAATGTAACGGTAACACCAAATGTAGTGGGAAGAGAAAGAAGGTACCGTATTAAGACTCATTCGAGCTTTCCTAGTGATTTATTGTTTCCAAATACAGTGCCACCTTCCCCTCAGTGTGTGTCACCGGGTCCCGCGATGCTGAGGACACTACTCGGCTGTCTGCGAAACACTTTGATGTGGAATGGCTGCCTCAGTGCCGCGTCCACGCACTGCTGTGTGATGGCCTCGTACGGCCACGACGTCAGGATGCGCTGGCAGTCGACTCGGTGGTCTTCGCCCCTGCTGCCTCAGTGCCGCTCGCCGGGAGCCACAGGCAGCTCGCTGCTCGCTTCTTCGCTGTCGTGGTTCAGATCAAGGGCGACAACAAGTGCCTGCAATGCTGTGTCCGAATCTGCTGCCCTCACCTCGGGATGCCTCCGGCGTGTGTCGGCAGCCAACAAGTCTGCCCACAGTAGCGAGCCGTGGCGTGGCCCACCGCTGGATAGCTGCAGACTCCGTGTCGGCCTCAGAGGGTGAAACCAGTGACCCGCCGTGGACTGGAATGCTGGCACCCCATCTGTTGCTGTGTGTAGCCAGTGGTGTGACACGCGCCACCGTCCAGGAGAGCTGCCACACTTGAATGCCTTGTTAGTGAACCGGCACCTATTTATATGCTGTTGTGTGCCTCTGTTTTGTTAAATGCACCACTCTGTGTCAGGTACTCGTAACGCTTAGGTTGGCCAACGGGTCCCTTCTGCCTGTGACTTGAGCCGTGCAAACTGCTGTGTGTACTTTTTCCGGTAGTTCTACGCCCCTGTGACCTCTGTTTTACTTTGCAGCTGCTGGTGAGCATAACTCACTGTAAACAGGCCCACGCCTGGCTGTAACTTGCATGCTCAGAAATATTGCACCAAAACTGACTTTTCCTATCCCGAATGGTAGTGCCGGTACACTTTTAAAATTTGGTGAGTGAATGTGTAAATGATATTCTCAGTCGAGTAACTCTTCCGAAATCCAAACTTAGATTTACAAAGAATGTTACTGTTATTCAGACAGAATACTGTTGTCGAATACATCACCTCCTCAAAAATTTTGGCATATGATGTCAGTAGTGAAATGGGTTAGTAGATAGTGACATCTCTCCTGTGACATACTGGGATTTTAACAATGGCATATTTCAATTTCTGTGGACAAAAGTCCTGAGTTAGTAATGTCCTACATACTTCAGTAAAGACAACGCTCATTACACGATATCAAGTATATAGCTCTGTGTCGGATACCCTAGAAAATCCAGGTGACCTATTATTTTTGAAAGACTATGTAATTTTCTCAGTTTCAAAAGGAGAAATGAGTGAGACAACCATATGATTATGTTTCAAGGAAGGTGCTTGATCAGGAAACATTCATTGCTCTCTTAAATTGTTTGCCCCTATATTTTCTATTACATTTAAGAAATTATTATTAATATATCAAGCTGTTATTACTTCTGTACCAACCACCTACCCAATGAAAAGAAGAATAACAGGTTTTTCTTCCTTACACTTTCATGTGATAGGATGGCAACATATTTGTGGTAAGTAAGACTGTTGAAATTGTTTTGTTCACATTTTTCAGACATAATGCAATGCACAGCTGTGTTTTGGCATCTAGTGCAAGTAACTGATATCACACATTTTGGAGAAAGATCATCTAAGATGAGTAGTAACAGTATATGGTGATAAAACATTCTTATTTTAAAAACTGAGAACTAGATCCCACATATTAACTGAGTTGAGTGAGTTTGTCTGTACTAATGCTCAAAACCAACTAAATAAATGGAGTTAAAGATGATTGCACAAACACTACTTATTTGGCACATTCCAGGTAGTCAATTAAGGTTCATTTAGAAGGTAGTGCATATTATCCTAAAGGAAGTTCTGCCTATGAAAATTTCAGTGCACAGAGTACTTTTCAAAACTTTGGTTAGGAAAATTTAAGTCAAATTCCCAGGCAGAAGCAACCAAGAGTAGCATTTAAAAATCTACTTTTGTATCACAGTGGTTCAGATTGTCAACCATCATCCATTATAATGGCAAAAGTGCAAAACCTTGGCTTCAAAGTAGGTTCTTGCCAACCCCGTGCTTTAGATATCCAATGTATTTTTTCCTGTTTCGAACATAAAAAAGTTGCTTGGAAGTAATAAATTTGTGTTAAATGAAGAGGTAATCTGTTGATGTGGGGACTATGTTGAGAGTTGAGGTTTCATGTTACTGACTGTGTAATTTATTACGTTTTTACTAAGTTTATCAACCCACTTTCACAAAATTTGGTGTTCGTGATTGTTAAAAGACTGCTTTTCAAAACTACTACGTGTTTCTTTGTTACTACCGGAAGGCCACGATCCTGTAAAATTACGAGGACAGAAAATATCTGTCAGGTACCTACTTTCAGGAGGAGAGCTGCTATTTTCATACAGCCAATAGACACTTATAGAAAGGAAACAAAGTGTACCTTGTTTTTGGAACCGTTAGTTCTGTTCTAATCCTACAAGATAATACCACATAATGGCTGACATAACAATCTTTATTAAATCGAGAAATCAATTTATTATAAGGGGTACACTAGCCACGGAGTAGCTCACAATAGCAATGTGATAACACACATGCGGGGGTAAATATGCAATGGAGTTAGAGCTGGGTGGACCTGTCTCTAAAAGCTTTCAGACAGCTGGTAGAATGTGTGGATGAGAGCCTGCGCACACATTCGTGAGTGACACTCCCTGACAGTCATCAGACTTTTAGCTACATCTCGTAACTTCGGTGACGCACCTTACGACTGCGTGCCCCGATCTTGAGTGCGTATCTACGTGGGTCAGCTACACCCCTCACCCATCGAGATTGTCGCTGATCCCCGAGTTGAATTACGGACGACTGTGATTTGAAGGCCGCGCAGACAGGACGAGCTGGCAGCGAGCAACTGCTGAAGGCCAAAGACCCGGGGATACGAGGGCGAAAGTGGCCAGCATAAGGAGAGCTGGCCTCTCCCCCCTGCCTCCCGTCAGAGCACGAGATGACAAAACCAGAAACGAGCAGTCCGAGTCAAGATCCACAGCGACGTCGAGCGGCAGTGCAGAAGGTGGAAGTGACACCACAGCGAGCTGAGGCTGTTCCTGTGACATCGAACCAGTGACGGATATGTGCTATGGCTGGACTGTTCCACCAGAGCTCTTGCCAGAGTCTGTGAAGGTGTAGGCTCTTTGGGCGAAAGTTTTGCCACTGGTGGAACAGGAGGCCAGAACCCGTGAGGGTAGGTGGTGCCCAGCGACCGGGGTACAGGACTGGGGGAGGGGGTGGGGTTGCTTATTCAGACTCAGAGCTGATTTTGATGGCACTTGACCTCCCAGTCCTCTGGCCATTGGGATGTACATGCGTCAGCCATCCTGGTGCATGATGACTGCCGGTTTCCAATGGTGGCAATGACCAAAACCACGCCCCAGTGTAAAACCCAGTATGCCAGAACATGATGGGGGGGGTGGGGGGGGGGGGGGGGAGATCCAGGATGTAGGAGATGGAGCAGTGTCCTCAGCCGGTGAGTGTGCAGAGGCTCCGCTGGGCTACGGGAAGCGATACGAATAGTCCAGTAGGTTGTTGGAAAAAAATTTAATGCTTCTTTGGTGGGGAAGTCTTGCAAATATTTTTTTCCGCTGGGTCTCAAGGGTCAAACCACGTGCTCAGCTTTCCTGTTAGAGTGTGGGTGGAAGGGGGGGAGAGAATGTGTCGAATGCCTGACTGCAGAAAGAAATCACGAAATTCCCGCGATAGGAACTGTGGCCCATTTTCTGAAACGCGGGTAACTGGAAGACCTTCCACAGGAAAAATTTTGGAGAGAGCTTGAATAATGACCTCATCAGTTGCTGAGGGCACCAGACCTCACATGGTAATTGTGAAAATGCATCATTGAGAACCTACCAGAACACATTCAGAAATGTACCCACAAAATCAACATGGATGCATTCCCAGGGCTGGGTTGCTGGAGGCTATGGAGAGATCAGTGACCTGGGAACTGCCTGTTGACTAGCACATTGTGGACGTGCAACAACCATTTGTTTCAGCTTTTGGTCAACACCAGGCCAGTAAACACATCTGCAAGCCAATGTTTTGGTGTAGGAAGCACTCCAATGCCCCTCCTGTAAGAGTTGTAAAACATCTCGCCGAAAACTGCCGAGAGTGGCCACTCGGGGAGCTGTGTCGTCTGTGGAGAGAAGGAGGACCCCCTCTGAGACTGCGAGACAATGGCACAAAACAAAGTAGTTGCAAAGTGGATCAGACAAGTGGCCTGGAGGACAAGAAGGCCAACCCTGTCGGATGAGGCAGAGTACCTGACTGTGGATGGCTCTAGTGATCAGAAAACCGTCTACTGCTTGGCAGGAGGAGACTTATGAATTGAAACACTTGAGGTCCTCCTAATCAAATTCAGGGTCCGGGCCTACGGTTAGTGGGGATAAGACGTGCACATTGACGTGTCATCCTGAGGTGGGAAAATGAATGTCATAGTTGTATTTGGAGATGAACAAAACCCATTGCTGCAACATATGGCCTGCCTCTTCAGGAACCCAGGTGGACAGACTAAATAATGAAATTAAGGGCTTGTGGTTCACAATTAGTTTAAATTTTGTGACCACATACACAATGGCCAGAGCCTCTTTCTCAACCTGAGAGTATTCAACCAGTGCTGGGCTGAGAGTTTTGGCTGTCTGCATTCCAATTGACAAGGACTGTGCTCATGCTGTGATGTGCCCGTGGCCAAAATCAATGGTTTGTTGAGATCAAAGATAGATAGACACAGTGCTACTGGAAGCATTCCTTCGGCACGGTGGAGACCTGGTTGCATGCTAGGGACCAGACAGGGGGAGCATCTTTGTGGAGAAAGAGATGCAGTATCTGCATGATGGTGGATGCCCCAGTAATGAACCAGTGATAATTGACAATTTTACTTTAAAAAGCCTGCAGTTCACACAATCACGAAGTATGTGGTAGGTCCGTATTCCTTGAGCTGAGGAGGCCCAGATAATCAAGAGATAGTTGAAAAACATGGACTTATGCAGATTGAATTAGAGACCCACAGTCCAGAGGTTTTGAAATAGGGTCCAGAAGTTGTGCAGATGGTCTCTCATAGTATATCCTATAATGATGATGTCATCCTGGCAGTTAAAGCCGTGTGAAGTCCGCCCCCGGTAGCTGAGTAGTCAGCGTGACAGACTGTCAATCTTAAGGGCCCGGGTTCGATTCCCGGCTGGGTCGGAGATTTTCTCCACTCAGGGACTGGGCGTTGTGTTGTCCTAATCATCATCATTTCATCCCCATTGACACGCAGGTCGCCAAAGTGGCGTCAACTCGAAAGAGCTGCACCCGGCGAACGGTATACCCGACGGGAGGCCCTGGCCTCACGACATTATTATTATTAAAGCAGTGTGAAATATTAGACATGACCCGTTCAACAGTGTTGAAAAATTGCAGGAGCACTTGCCACCCCACACATCAACTGTTGGTATTGATGAAGGTCGAATGGCATGTTAATGACAATGATTGCTTGTACTCATCATCCAGGGGTAACTAGTGATATGCTTTGGAAAGAGCAAATTTTGAGAAGAGTTGACCTCCTGCTATACATGTGAATAGTTTGTCAGGATATGGCAATTCCTAAGTGTTGACCACATACTGTGAATTTATGATAACCTTAAAATCACCCCCAAAGATGCATTTTCCCAGAGGATTTCTTAAAAATGGAAAGTGGTGTGACCCATTTACTAGAGTAAATGTGAACCACAACGCTGAGAGAGGTGAGCTGGTCCATCTTCACTTTTACTTTGGAGTGGAGGGCTAGGGAAATCTGCCAAAAATGAAAAAATCTGGGAAGCGCCAACTTCTTTGAAGTTATGTGGGCTTGAAAGTCTGTGGCACACCCTAGGACTTCCTCAAAGGTATCCTGAAATTCTGAGCACAGAGATTCCAAAGACTGACAGGGCACCTTGGCAGATTCCAACTGTATGGAGTCTGTGACCAAAAAGCTAAAGACATGAAAGGTTTACTGAACTAGTGTCATAGATGACAATAAACGTAATAGGTTGAGTCACTGTTTGATAGGTGACATCCCTCATGTATTGGCTACACAAGGGGATGTGCTGTTTACTGTGACCATGAGATGCCTGTTACTGGTGACAATTGCAAAGAGCCGAAGTGCAGCTGTAACAGGAGAACCAAAATGTCAAGAAAAAGCTTGTTGGAATCTTGATTAGGAACTGGACTTGATGACAACATTTCCTGAATATCCATATCCATGGCCTCTGATGCTGTTTTCTGTGCAGCTGAGTGGCAGACTACTGTAATGTGACCTTTTTTCTGACACTTACAACAGATGGCCTAACAATGTGGACACTCTGATCTGCCATCTTTGGAGTAACATGACACACAGGACAGCAACAGGAAGTGGTGGCTGCAACACTACAGTACCTCGCAGGAGCTGCCGGACTGGATGGATTGTACCACCACAACGTCATTCTTTCCAGATGCAGTTGGACACAGCTGGGCCAACTTTCAGTGTCACAACATTGCACCAGGCTTCCAGATGCTGACCAGCAGCTTGTGAGACTTCATATGACTGAGCAGTTGACAAAACCTCTTCGAAGGAAGGGTTCTCTAGCTGCAGGACCCATTGTTGGGATTCCTTATCTGGGATGGAGCAGATGATTATAGTGTGAACTATGACATCTGCATATGACTCTTTGGATTTAGTTGTGACAAAATAACACTTGTGATTAATGCCACGGAGGATCATGACTCAGGCACAATAAGACTGATGGGGCTGCTTCTTGCACTGGTAAAATTCAACCCTAGTGGCCATGACATCTGTGAGGCACTGATAATAGAAAGACAACAATGAACATAAGGTGTCAAACAACAATGAGGAAGGTTCCTACAATGGATCCAATAGTTGCAACACCTGACAAAAGGTAGGGGTAAATCCATGTCAAAAATAGTCCATTACATATCTCTGCACCTGTAATGTGGAAGGCATGAAAATGCTGCCATCGGTGGTATTTGTAGACCTCCCAATCTTCTGCTGCCCTATTTAACAGCATGAACTGAGGAGGAAATGGAACTGGAGATGAATTTTTGGATAGCAATGCTGGCAAAGCCTGTTGCCTGGCTGCTGTGAGGTCGTTCTGTTGCTGCACCAATGTTTGAGTCAGAGAATCCATGCTATAACAAAATACAAATAGCAACTGTACAATGAAAAACATGTGAAGATATGACCCTACCCTTTGCCAATGTGTCCCATAAGAGAATACCACACAATGACTGACACACTAAACTTTATTAAGTCTAAAAAACAACTTATTATAAGGAGTGTCTCACAGTAACAGTCTGATGACACATATGCAAGGTAAACATGTAACTGAGCTAGAGCTGGCTGAGCCCATCTCTAAAAGCTGTTATCCAGATGGTGGAGTGTGCAGACAAGAGGCTGCATGTGCATCCATGAGTGGCAACCTCCGATTGTTGTCAAACTTGTAGCTGCATATGCTGACTTCTGTGGCACACCTTACAACTGCATGACAGGATATCAGGTGTGGATCTATCTGGTTCACTACAAGTTCTCCTTTAAGGATAAAAAACATACAGGTTGGGAGAGATTAGACAGAAGGGACAGGTCACTCACACCCCAGACTGAAAGGAGTCCATTTCTTGTTGTCCATGCAACATGTGAATCCCTATCATCCTTGATGCTGAGTGAACTGTCCCTCCTTTCTAGCCTTCACCAACCTTTCTTTCCTGAGGGAGAAACTAACCATGATCATAATTTGCCACCGCTGCCCCCCCCCCCCCCCCCACACACACACTTTTAAAAGTTAAAAGTGTCTATTAACTGTACTTGAAACTTCATCTCCTGGAAGTAAGATTTTTTTTTTTTTTTTTTTTTTTTTTTTTTTTTTTTTTTTTTTTTTTTTTTTTTAGATTCAGCTTATGTATTAAGTGGTAACATTATATTGATATGCATCTTTAAATGTGCTTTTTTCTTTCAGATTACCTGTGACCACTTTACCATGGTGTCTTACAGAGTATCTGCAAAGCGTGCAATTTTGTGCAATATGCTCTGGTGGATATTTTGAGCACTCTATTGCATGCCGTTATATACCCAGTTTCAGAGTCTACATTGAGGTTTTGCCAGGAAATGGACACTTACATGGTCCAGGGTTCATTATAAACTTGTGTTCAAGAAGCTGCATGCAGCCAGAGTTAAAGTTTTGTGAGGTTCTCAAGCATTTGACAAACGAGCAGTATAACAATTGGATCAATGAAATGTTTTAATTTGTATGCAGTCTAAGTATGCTGACAGAGTTAAAGTTTTGTGAGGCTACTCTCTTTCTAGCATATCACTGACATAAGCTGGTCTATGCACTGTTATGAGCACTTGCCATATTTTATTTTTGTTATTTTAGAGGTAGTTTTCTAGTACCCATAAATTAAGAAAGAAAATTGTGTTCTTCACTATATAAGTTACAATTAGGAAACTAACAAATATATTACAGTGTAAAAGTATTATTAAATTACAGAAATAAAGATTATTATTCTAATAAATGAGCTTCCCAGTCTCATTCATCGTCACTAAGAAAAATGTTAGCTGTTTACAAACAAGCCCCCCAAGTAAATCATTCCTTTCCTGTGTTCCTATTTTCCACCTATTCTCCTTTCTACTATTCATGTCATCCTGTCTTTCCAGTTTTCTGGCATAATTTTTCCATTTATCTGTAATTTACATTTAATCAAATTTCCTTAGTGCCTAATAGATGTCTATGCACCATTACCCTAATGAGGTATTTAACAGAGTCTGCTTTGATAGTGAACCAGCCACTCTTGTTGGTACGTTATTAAAATGTATTGATTTTTATTTTCTTGATGCTGCAAGCACATCATAGTAGTGATGCTGGAGGTAATACCTATGACCAACAGGACTCTTAATAGTCTCAAAAGAGGACGCAATAGAATATGTGAGCTTGGTATTCACAGTGTATATACAAACAAGAACCCAATAAATCCTCAACACACAGGGAAAAAATTGTTTAATAATGTAATAATTGTTGATATCATTTTGGAACACAGCAGTCATACTTAATATTTTATTAAAAAGTAGTCCAAATCACAATAAAATTTAATTTTTAATTCTGGTTACTGGTTTCCATCTATGTGACCATCCTCAGTCCAAGTCTCCAGATGATGTAAGGAGGCAGAGCAAGGAGCTGCTGTTAGTACTGACAATTCTGGACCAGCTCCAGGTGCCATGGGCAGACAGTGCACAGAGTCAGTATGTAGTACTGGCATACCTGCCAAGAAGTGCCCAGTTCTGGAGCAGTTCACGGCATGTAAAAGTCTGCACTATGCAGTGGGTCTATACACTGGTTTCTCATGTCATCTGGAGTCATGATCTGAAGATGGTCTTATAGACTGATAACCAGAATTAAAAATAAAAATTTATTTTGACCTGGACAGCTTTTTATTTTTTAAAAATCAAGTGAACCAATTTACGTTTAGTTAGTTACACATGTTCCACAGATCACAATAATGTGTCAACTGAAAAAACATAGACTTAACTTCATTTCTCTGGCCTCTTTTGGGGTATATGGCATCCAGGAGAACTCATCATCCACATCTGTCTTTGCTCATTTCCCTCAATTCCAACCTGAACTTGCCAACCATCCTTGCTTCCCCTTCCACCATCCTCTTCCATGTAGCTCTGGGCCTCTTTCTCTTCCTTAGTCCCTGAGGGTTCCATTCAAATGCATCCTTCTTATTTGCTCTGTCTGGCTTTCTCAGTGTGTGCCCCATCCATCTTTGCCCTTTTCTTTTTAATTACAAAAACCACAGTACATATATTTTAAAAAATAAAGTTGAAAAATATTTATGTACCTACATGCTCTCCATTGACAGGCCTTTTCTCTATACTCAACTATTTATTTCTACCCCAGAATTGCTCTACAGTATAGAAATAGTTGTCAAGGAGAAATATCTTTACTCTACATTTGGAAACACTGCTATTGTCTGTCACACATTTGTTTTCATGTGTAGATTTTCAAAGAGTTTTAAAAGTTAGATTCATTAAAGGGTGTCTCAGATCATTTTTCCTTCGAATGTTATGGCAGCTAATATCACTGCTACCCTCAAACGCAGATGAATTGTTTATAACAAATGTCAAAAGTGTATAAATGTAATGTGGGGCTGTGGTTAATATTCCCAGTTGCATAAAGAGACGTCTGCAAGAAGATGGTCAAGTGTGAATTCTAGACATAATTCTAATTACTTATTTTGTACAATGAGTGCTTTTTACATAAGTGAGGAGTTACTTTAATTTATCCTGCAAGACATCAGTGAATTAAAATATTCAAAATATATTAACTTAACCAAGTTTTATATCTCCAAAGTTAGCTATTATTCTAATGTCAAAAGTAGCCACATTTAACATTTTAACAGGTCAGTTACATGGATTTTACAGTTAAAGTTTTCATCACCATACATTCCTAAGGACTTAGAAGTTTCTAGCATGTTTATTACTTCTTGTTGATGTAGTATGTTAATAGGAGATGCAATATTTTTTATAGTAGAAAACTGGATGAGCTACTTTTTTTTAAAACTTTAAAGCTAGCCCTTTTATGCAAAATCAGTCAGTAACTTTCACAAAAAAGTATTTGCTTCATCTCTAGTAATGCTCATTTGCTCTCTCTCTCTCTGCCATGCATTTCACAGTGGTTCTCAGACTACAGATGTGGGCATAGTTTCACGTCAGTGCTTGTATCATCTGCAACCAGGACTGATTTGCACCCCTTTGTAGGTATAGTCTGGATTGGAAAGAGGTGCAGGCTTTTAATTAATATATAGTACTGAGGTTTAGAAAAATAAACTGTATCTGTTTATTAGCACTTGGGGCGGGGGGGATTATATAATTATATGGCAAGGATTGCCTGGGGGTGACAGAAGATAACTGTAATAGCCCCAAAGCCATCTTAAAAGAGAATGGCAAATACAAAGGTGATTTTCAGCCACAGCTCCAAGAGTCCTCAGTCTTACAAGTCTGGGGAACCAGCAACATGTTTGGTAAGGTGGCTTTACTGAAGGTGATTCAACATATTCTTGCAGGAAGTGGTCAATTATAGTTGGTACAGCTGGAGGGTGATGGACAAGAAAAGCAGCCTCTTTGTAAAATTTAAATAATGAAAATTACTTATGGTCTGGGGCCACCTTGTACATCTCCACTCCTCTCCCTGAAAGAGTTCACCATGCATCAATTTCACAGTCTCAATGGGGCCATAATTCTAGGCAATAACAATATTTCATTTTTATTGACAGTACAATACTTATATTGCATTTAAAAATTAAAGTCTTGGAGTGTGATTATAATTGTTATGACAATGTGCAATGACTACAGTTGTTGACACAGTACTGTGACAGTGGTGGCACTACAAATATAGTCAAAGCTGGTTTCAGAGGCAGCTTTGAGGAGTACAAGCAACTGAAACACTCGAATGACAAGGATTAGGATATAACTAAAAAATAATCAACACATGTTTACAGGTCAGTTTTTCTTTTAATATTCTCTAATAATAATGGAAACGAATGATTGACTTCTATCATTATTAGAGGAGATAACAGACGCAATGAAATTTGTGATAGAGCAGGGGCCACATGGCATTGAGAGGCCTCCTCATCAGACTGCAGACAGTTACCTTTTTTTTTTTAAAAAAAAAAAAGAATGATGATGGGCATACTGTGTGCAACATCCTTACATGGGGCCTGGGTAACCATTAGGGTGGCACACATTGGCTGCTGACCTCATGACAGGACAGGTCAAAGTCGCAGAACATAATTTTGAAACACAACAGTTTGCTTTAACTTAATCATGGGGATGCAAGCATTGCAAGTAAAATTCATTTTGAGTTTGTTAGCCACACGAGTTACATCCTCTGACTAACTGTCTAACTACTTAACTGACCAAAGAAAAATTGCACAACTTAAAAGTATATTAATGTGTGTAAGGCGTCATGTCAACTGCCTGGTTAAATCTTTCTGAGCATCAACCAGAATGATGTTTGAAATTAAATAGATTTAACCCAGAAGCATAAATTTACAAATACAAAACATGATGCTTCTCATTGCATTGATGCTTCTTATAAACAAATAATAAATAATTTACAACAAACACCAGAAGGGTTATTCTTTCAACATAATTTTACATGATCACAAAAGATAAATAATTAAGTTCAGTTAAACAGAACAGAAAGATCATAAAAATAACCAGTGACAATAAAAAATATCAAATGAACAAATTAGCACATAATAAAAGACTACTGTCTGAATTCACAGAACTAAGCAGTTTGTAAGAGAAACACAAAGTAGTAGTTCTAATTCAGGAAACAACTCTAAGCCAGATTGTAAAATTACACTTCATGACATTAGAAAAATAAAAGTCATAAATAACTTTTTGCAATGGAACTTAACCAAGGGATGTGGTCAGCTGGAGAGGCTGTATTTATTTCACTGCATAAATTGCATATGAAACATCATTATATAATCACACTCACTATCAGAGTAGCCAGCAGGGTTAGAATCACTGTGGGAACAGTTATTTCTTGTAAAATATGGTAGAATGCCATCATATGGGCAGCAGCTCAATCTAGTGAAATTTGTTGGTGCTACTGTGCTATCAACTAATCCAAGGACTTGAACAATTCAGTGTTTTTGGTATCTGGGAGAGCTGATAAGGCAGGATGTGTCCCAAGAGAGAAGTTAAATTCTGGCATGAATAGCAGGAATGATTTGATGACGCATTTAAAGTTTCTTTCAGCTGAGTGGACAACCAGAATTGAGCTTGCAGAATATAGCAATGAATGCTTTGAATAGAAGTCTGTTATTCAGAGTGTATGTGGAGTGAAATTCTGATGGGAACACAGGTGAAACTAGAAAGGGGTGTGGGATGATGTAAAACTTTCTGATTCTAATGCCACAGAACAAAGATTGCATCAGTTTGACTATCAGCCGAGGACCAGTTTAATTTGCCATGTATGAGACAAACTGTATTCAGTATGTTCTAAGGAGAAACAGAGTCCACAAAAGAGTCTGAATTGCACCAGCAGTGTCTACTCAGCTGCCGGGCACGTGAAGCTGGGTTGAGTTGCACTTATTCAGTGGCAGTTAAACAGTAAGTGGTTCAGTTCAGCAGAGAGTGAGATCCTATTTCTGCAGATTCCTTCAAAACAATGTGGTGGCATTCTCCATGATGATGGCAAGTGATCTGTGCTTTTTTAACATAAGTTTTCATGTTCTGTAAACTTTGAACATAACATCATTATACCATACAACAGTGAAAACTATGTAGCAACAATGTCTCAACATAGCAAAATAATGCAAACTATATGACAAAACCATTCACTAGTAGAGGCATATAATGAAATATAGAGGAATAAGCAAGAGAGTGAAATCAGACTGAATAGGGCATGCCGGTTAACAGAGAGAATGTAACATACAAAAGTAAAAGTAGTGGTGCATCAGTAGCAGAGGTACCTGCTAGTCATGTGGAGCTCAGATGCAACCACATTAGAATGTGAGAGTGGCACACAGTGGGCAAAAGGTGCCAGCTTTGTGTCTGGCATTGATTTACAAAGTCCAGATGTTCGTAACAGACAGGCTGTTGTCCATAGCAACAATCCAATGGAGAAGAAGTCTGTAGAGGCAGAAGTGCTGTCAAACTAAAATGTTTTATGCATAAAATACCTATAAGGCATAAAGGCAACTTTACAAGAATGGCAGAAATGCAACAATTAAGAAAAATATTCTAGTTATGAGGGCCTGACTGAGGCAAAATCACAACAGAATCTTGAAAATGTCAAAACAATAGACTGGCATAGATAATAATAACTCTACCTCCCACCTATGACTTGCAATAAAATTAGTTCTCAATCCCTAGACCATGGGTTGACAAACTTTTCTTCTGATGGAATATTTTGAGAGTCTTGGTACTTGGACAGAACACCTCATTTATTTTTAAGGTTAATAAAATTCTGAAACAATGGGAAAGATTCATTTTACTCAGTCATTAGTCCAATTCTAAATTACAACTAATAACACAACATTCAGAATAAAATTTTTAAAAAATAAGAAAAAATGTTGAAAAAATGCCATATTACTAAGCACTTATTCACTTCTTGTGGAACACCAGTGCTCCATGAAATACGATTTGGGAAACCCTGCCCCAGACATTAAATTGTATGGAGGCATGGTATGTAAATTATAGTGCTCAGAACTCATTGGCTGCTGTGTAATAGTTGTAGTGCGCACTGCTTTTGCACCAAATGATTCTTTCTGACTTTCAATGGATCTGCTACAGGAGATTGTATGTCTCGATCTTTACATCTGGTTAAATAATCAAAATGGACTACAGTCTTCCCATCTGGGAGCTGTAATTTGGCATTGGTAGGTGACATGAAACGCAATATTTGAAATTATCCCTCCCAGGGCCACATAAATTTCTTAGTTATGCTTGGTTTTATGGCAGCTTGTTGTGACATTATATAATCTCCGACTTGGTATAGTGGTAACCTAGCATTTTTTCAACTATGGAGCTGTAGCCCCTACATTTACATCTACATACATACTCCGCAAGCCACCTGACGGTGTGTGGCGGAGGGTACCTTGAGTACCTCTATTGGTTCTCCCTTCTATTCCAGCCTCGTATTGTTTGTGGAAAGGAGGACTGTCGGTATGCGTCTGTGTGGGCTCTAAACTCTCTGATTTTATCCTCATGGTCTCTTCGCGAGATATACGTAGGAGGGAGCAATATACTGCTTGACTCCTTGGTGAAGGTATGTTCTCAAAACTTCAACAAAAGCCCGTACCGAGCTACTGAGCGTCTCTCCTGCAGAGTCTTCCACTGGAGTTTATCTATCATCTCTATAACGCTTTCGCGATTACTAAATGATCCTGTAACGAAGCGCGTTGCTCTCCGTTGGATCCTCTCTATCTCTTCTATCAACCCTATCTGGTACGGATCCCACACTGCTGAGCAGTACTCAAGCAGTGGGCAAACAATTGTACTGTAACCTACTTCCTTTGTTTTCAGATTGCATTTCCTTAGGATTCTTCCAATGAATCTCAGTCTGGCATCTGCTTTACCAACGATCAACTTTATATGATCATTCCATTTTAAATCACTCCTAATGCGTACTCCCAGATAATTTATGGAATTAACTGAATTAACTGCTTCCAGTTGCTGACGTGCTATTTTGTAGCTAAATGATAAGGGATCTTTCTTTCTATGTATTCGCAGCACATTACACTTGTCTACATAGAGATTCAATTGCCACTCCCTGCACCATGCGTCAATTCGCTGCAGATCGTCCTGCATTTCAGTACAATTTTCCATTGTTACAACCTCTCGATACGCCACAGCATCATCTGCAAAAAGCCTCAGTGAACTTCCGATGTCATCCACAAGGTCATTTATGTATATTGTGAATAGCAACGGTCCTATGACACTCCCCTGTGGCACACCTGAAATCACTCTTACTTCGGAAGACATCTCTCCATTGAGAATGACATGCTGCGTTCTGTTATCTAGGAACTCTTCAATCCAATCACACAATTGGTCTGATACTCCATATGCTCTGACTTTGTTCATTAAACAACTGTGGGGAACTGTATCGAACACCTTGCGGAACTCAAGAAACACGGCATCTACCTGTGAACCCGTGTCTATGGCCCTCTGAGTCTCGTGGACGAATAGCGCGAGCTGGCTTTCACACGACTGTCCTTTTTGAATCCCATGCTGATTCCTACAGAGTAGATTTCTAGTCTCCATAAAAGTCATTATACTCGAACATACTACGTGTTCCAAAATTCTACAACTGATCGACGTTAGAGATATAGGCCTATAGTTCTGCACATCTGTTCGACGTCCCTTCTTGAAAACGGGTATGACCTGTGCCCTTTTCCAATTCTTTGGAACGCTAAGCTCTTCTAGAGACCTACGGTATACCGCTGCAAGAAGGGGCCAAGTTCCTTCGCGTACTCTGTGTAAAATCGAACTGGTATCCCATCAGGTCCAGTGGCCATTCCTCTTTTGAGCGATTGTAATTGTTTCTCTATCCCTCTGTCGTCTATTTCGATATCTACCATTTTGTCATCTGTGCGACAATCTAGAGAAGGAACTACAGTGCAGTCTTCCTCTGTGAAACAGCTTTGGAAAAAGACATTTAGTATTACAGCCGTTAGTCTGTCATCCTCTGTTTCAGTACCATTTTGGTCACAGAGTGTCTGGAGATTTTGTATTGATACACCTACAGCTTTGACATAAGACCAAAATTTCTTACGATTTTCTGTCTCATCGATACATAGAACTTTACTTTGGAATTCATCAAACGCCTCTCACATAGCCCTCCTCACACTACATTTCGCTTCACGTAATTTTTGTTTGTCTGCAAGGCTTTGGCTATGTTTATGTTTGCTGTGAAGTTCCCTTTGCTTCCGCAGCAGTTTTCTAAGTCGGTTGTTGTACCACGGTGGCTCTTTTCCATCTCTTACAATCTTGGTTGGCACATACTCATCTAACACATATTGTACAATGATTTGAACTTTGTCCACTGATCCTCAACACTATCTGTACTTGAGACTAAACTTTTGTGTTGAGCCATTAGGTACTCTGAAATCTGCTCTTTGTCATTTTTGCAAAACAGAAAAATCTTCCTATCTTTTTTAATATTTCTATTTATGGCTGAAATCATTAATGCAGTAACTGCTTTATGATCACTGATTCCCTGTTCTGCGTTAACTGTTTCAAATAGTTTGGGTCTGTTTGTCACCAGAAGGTCTAATATGTTATCGCCACGAGTTGGTTCTCTGTTTAACTGCTCAAGGTAGTTTTCAGATAAAACACTTAAAAAACTTTCACTGGATTCTTTATCCCTGCCACCCGTCATGAACGTTTGAGTCTCCCAGTCTATATGCTGCAAATTAAAATCTCCACCCAGAACTATAACATGGTGGGGAAATCTACTCGAAATATTTTCCAAATTATCCTTCAGGTGCTCTGCCACAACAGCTGCTGAGCCAAGGGGCCTATAGAGACATCCAATTACCATGCCTCAGCCTGCTTTAACTGTGACCTTCACCCAAATTATTTCACATTTCGGATCTCCGTCAATTTCCTTCTATACTATTGCACTTCTTATCGCTATAAACACGCCTCCCCCTTCACTGTCCAGCCTGTCTGTGCAGTATACATTCTAATCTGAGTTTAGAATTTCATTACTGTTTACATCTGGTTTCAGCCAACTTTCTGTCCCTAGTACTATATGGGCATTGTGACCGTTTATTAATGAGAGCAGTTCTGGGACCTTTCTATAGACGCTCCTGCAGTTTACTATTAGCAGATTAATATTGTTATTCCCTGTTGCATTTTGCCTACACCTACCTTGCCGCATCTCAGGAGGCGTCTTGTCGGGCCTAGGGAGGGAATTCTCTACCCTAAAAAACCCACATGTGCACTCCACACGTACCCCGCTACCCTTGTAGCCACTTCCTGCGTGTAGTGCATGCCTGACTTATTCAGGGGGACCCTACATATCTCCATGTCACAGCTGCATCATTTTGCTGAACTCTCTTCCAAAATAACTTTAATCATTTTGCCAGAAGCTTCATTTCACTAGACTTAATCACAGATGACGACTTCTTTATCTCAAATTGCAAATTTGGGAGGGGGGGCTCATTTTGCAACTGTAAACAACTTCAAAGGGACTCAACCCTGGTGCTTCATGTATCCTGGTATTGTACAAAGAAATCACAAATGTGAATAGCCTGTCCCAGTCTGAGTGTGAGCTATTCACATAATAAGACAACATTTTAACAAATGTTTTATGAATGCCTTCAACCCTGCCATTACTCTTAGGATGAAATGGCATTGTTCTCCCTTTCTTTATTTTCCATAGCTGACATACCTTTACCATAAGACTGGACATAAAGTTTGTCCCTTGGTCTGTTTTTAATAGTCTCTGGACTTCCAAATGGTTGTCTCAGCAGTCATGTCTTTAACAGCTACCATAATACTGAAAACGTAAATACATGAGATAAAAATGAGATTTCATATAGTATTAAGCATAGGAAGCTTCAAAAAGATGATGAGAGGATTGATGTGTGAACAGTGCAACTTCTGCCTACATGAAAAGGGTACAGGAGTCAACATTAAATATATGGGTGAAGCTATGACCTGGCAATGAGCTTTTTTGTATCGTGGAAACTGGACATCAGTACAACTTAGATTTAGAACTGATAAGTGAAATAATGAAAGATCTTCAAAAACAGTTGCAGCCTCAAAAACAAGTACATAATCAAAACAATGAGTTCTTATTGGGCATTTGTGTGAGCAATGATCAGTTGGTGTCATCAGGTTTGGATGAAATGAACTATAAAAATTATGAGTCTGATTTTGTGTTTCCTAAAAAATATAGCACATTCAGATCCCAGGAACAAGACAATATTCTACTTTCTAATGAATCTGAAGTGCTAAACGTAGTTGAAAATGGCAAAAACTGTGAAAGTACAGTTCCTCAGAAACTTTTCACTACTGCTAGAGAAAGCATGTCACAATAAGTCAAAAAATATAATAATATGTGGTGTTCTTAACATTGACTTCCTTGAAGAATCTGCTCAAAAGTCGCAATTAGTAAATTTAATGGGGTCATTCAACTTAAATATGAAAGTTTAATGTCCAACAAGATTAAACAGCTATCTTGATTAGGTCTGCTACTAACACTGATTGCACTGTAAAATTATAGATGTTGGTTTTTCAGATCACAGTGCACTAAAAAAGCGGTCCATCTTCAGGCCGCAAGTGGCCTACCAGGACCATCCGACCACCATGTCATCCTCCGTGGAGGATGCGGATAGGATGGGCGTGGGGTCAGCACACCACTCTCCCGGTCGTTATGATGGTATTCTTGACTGAAGCTGCTACTATTTGGTCGAGTAGCTCCTCAATTGGCATCACGAGGCTGAGTGCACACCACACTGCAATAACAATACATTTTAATCCACCACTCAATGTACTCCCAACAGGAAAAACAGTTATTAAGTGTAGAAGTTATAGTGACAGTAACATAAATAACTTTGTACTTGGCTTAAAGAAAGAAGACTGGCAAACCGTATTTACTTCTTCAACTACAAATGAAAAATATGACAATTTTTTGCAGATTTTTGAATATTACTTTAATACTACATGCCGGAAGCGGCTACAAGGGTAGCGGAGTACATGTGGAGTGCACATGTGGGGTTTTTAGGGTAGAGAATTCCCTCCCTAGGCCCGACAAGACGCCTCCTGAGATGCGGCAAGGTAGGTGTAGGCAAAATGCAACAGGGAATAACAATATTAATCTGCTAATAGTAAACTGCAGGAGCGTCTATAGAAAGGTCCCAGAACTGCTCTCATTAATAAACGGTCACAATGCCCATATAGTACTAGGGACAGAAAGTTGGCTGAAACCAGACGTAAACAGTAATGAAATCTTAAACTCAGATTGGAATGTATACTGGACAGACAGGCTGGACAGTGAAGGGGGAGGCGTGTCTATAGCGATAAGAAGTGCAATAGTATCGAAGGAAATTGACGAAGATCCGAAATGTGAAATAATTTGGGTGAAGGTCACAGTTAAAGCAGGCTCAGACATGGTAACTGGATGTCTCTATAGGCCCCCTGGCTCAGCAGCTATTGTGACTGAGCACCTGAAGGATAATTTGGAAAATATTTCGAGTAGATTTCCCCACCATGTTATAGTTCTGGATGGAGATTTTAATTTGCAACATATAGACTGGGAGACTGAAATGTTCATCACGGGTGGTAGGGACAAAGAATCCTGTGAAATTTTTTTAAGTGCTTTATCTGAAAACTACCTTGAGCATTTAAACAGAGAACTGACTCATTGCAATAACATATTAGACCTTCCGGTGACAAACAGACCCGAACTATTTGAAACATTTAACGCAGAACAGGGAATCAGTGATCATAAAGCAGTTACTGCATCGATGATTTCAGCTGCAAATAGAAATATTAAGAAAGGTAGGAAGATTTTTCAGTTTAGCAAAAGTGACAAAAAGCAGATTACACAGTACCTGACGGTGGACAATGTTCAAATCATTGTACAATATGTGTTAGATGAGTATGTGCCAACCAAGATTGTAAGAGATGGAAATGAGCCACCGTGGTACAACTACCGACTTAGAAAACTGCTGCAGAAGCAAAGGGAACTTCACAGCAAACATAAACATAGCCAAAGCCTTGCAGACAAACAAAAATTACGCGAAGCGAAATGTAGTGTGAGGAGGGCTATGTGAGAGGCGTTTGGTGAATTCCAAAGTAAAGTTCTATGTACCGACATGACAGAAAATCGTAAGGAATTTTGGTCTTATGTCAAAGCTGTAGGTGTATCAATACAAAATCTCCAGACATCCGAAATACTAAATGTCTTTTTCCAAAGCTGTTTCACAGAGGAAGACTGCACTGTAGTTCGTTCTCTAGACTGTCGCACAGATGACAAAATGGTAGATATCGAAATAGACGACAGAGGGATAGAGAAACAATTACAATCGCTCAAAAGAGGAAAGGCCACTGGAGCTGATGGGATACCAGTTTGATTTTACACAGAGTACGCGAAGGAACTTGGCCCCCTTCTTGCAGCGGTGTACCGTAGGTCTCTAGAAGAGTGTAGCGTTCCAAAGAATTGGAAAAGGGCGCAGGTCATACCCGTTTTCAAGAAGGGACGTCGAACAGATGTGCAGAACTATAGGCCTATATCTCTAACGTCGATCAGTTGTAGAATTTTGGAACATGTAGTATGTTCGAGTATAATGACTTTTATGGAGACTAGAAATCTACTCTGTAGGAATCCGCATGGGATTCAAAAAAGACAGTCGTGTGAAACCCAGCTCGCGCTATTGGTCCACGAGACTCAGAGGGCCATAGACACAGGTTCACAGGTAGATGCCGTGTTTCTTGACTTCCACAAGGCGTTCGATACACTTCCCGACAGTCATTTAATGAACAAAGTAAGAGCATATGGAGTATCAGACCAATTGTGTGATTGGATTGAAGGGTTCCTAGATAACAGAACGCAGCATGTCATTCTCAATGGAGAGAGGTCTTCCGAAGTAAGAGTGATTTCAGGTGTGCCACAGGGGAGTGTCATAGGACCGTTGCTATTCACAATATACATAAATGACCTTGTGGATGACATCGGAAGTTCACTGAGGCTTTTTGCAGATGATGCTGTGGTGTATCGAGAGGTTGTAACAGTGGAAAATTGTACTGAAATGCAGGAGGATCTGCAGCGAATTGACACATATTGCGGGGAATGGCAATTGAATCTCAATGTAGACAAGTGTAATGTGCTGCGAATACATAGAAAGAAAGATCCCTTATCATTTAGCTACAAAATAGCACGTCAGCAACTGGAAGCAGTTAATTCAGTTAATTCCATAAATTATCTGGGAGTACGCATTAGGAGTGATTTAAAATGGAATGATCATATAAAGTTGATCGTTGGTAAAGCAGATGCCAGACTGAGATTAATTGGAAGAATCCTAAGGAAATGCAATCCGAAAACAAAGTAAGTAGGTTACAGTACGCTTGTTCGCCCACAGGGTCATTTAGTAATTGCGAAAGCGTTACGGAGATGATAGATAAACTCAAGTGGAAGACTCTGCAGGAGAGACGCTCAGTAGCTCGGTACGGGCTTTTGTCAAAATTTAGAGAACATACCTTCACCGAAGAGTCAAGCAGTATATTGCTCCCTCCAACGTATATCTCGTGAAGAGACCATGAGGTAAAAATCAGAGATATTAGAGCCCACACAGATGCATATCGACAATCCTTCTTTCCACGAACAATACGAGACTGGAATAGAAGGGAGAACCGATAGAGGTACTCAGGGTACCCTCTACCACACACCGTCAGGTGGCTTGCGGAGTATGGTTGTAGATGTAGATGTAGAATAGCCATTTCCCTGAGAAAACAAAAACTATCACTTAGAAAAAACAGAATGCTTGGGTCACAAAAGGTATTAAAACTTCACCCGAAAAATGAGGCTGCTGCACAGACTTAGCAAACTGGACAGCAGCAAATCCATAGAGTTCAAGGTATACTATAAAAATTAAAAAACGACATACAGGAGAGTTATCAAATGGACTAAAAAAGCCCATAATGATAAAACAATTAGGCGCTCCTCTAACAAATGTAAGATCATCTGGGGTATAGTAAATGAACAGACTAGTAGAAAGTTAGATTAGATTAGATTAGATTAGTACTTGTTCCATAGATCATGAAGACGACACTTCGTAATGATGTGGAATGTGTCAGGTTAATAAAAGGTGTCTACACAAGATACTACATTACACAAAATATTACGTGACACTTAATATTCTTAATTTTCCTTTTTTTTGTGGGGGGACGGGGGGAGAGGGGGGTTGGGGAAATTATCCACTTACGATATTCAAAAATTCATCTAATGAGTAGAAGGAGTTGCCATTAAGAAATTCTTTTAATTTCCTTGTAAATGCTTTATGGCTATCTGTCAGACTTTTGATGCTATTTGGTAAGTGAGCAAAGACTTTTGTGGCAGCATAATTTACCCCCTTCTGAGCCAAAGTTAGATTTAACCTTGAGTAGTGAAGATCATCCTTTCTCCTAGTGTTGTAGCCATGTACACTGCTATTACTTTTGAATTCGTTCGGATTGTTAATAACAAATTTTATAAGTGACTATGTATATTGTGAGGCTACAGTGAAGATCTCTAGGTCTTTAAGTAAGTGTCTGCAGGATGATCTTGGATGAGCTCCAGCAATTATTCTGATTACACGCTTTTGTGCAATGAACACTCTTTTGCTCAATGATAAGTTACCCCAGAATATGATGCCATACAAAAGCATAGAATGAAAATGGGCAAGGTAGGCTAATTTACTGAGATGTATATCGCCAAAATTTGCAGTGACCATAATAGCATAAGTAGCTGAACTCAAATGTTTCAGCAGATCTTCAGTGTGTTTTCTCCAGTTCAACCCCTCATCAATGCATACACCTAGAAATTTTAAATATTCTACATTAGCTACCAATTTCTAATCGAAGTCTACATTTAATAATGGTGTCATTCCATTTACTGTTTGGAACTGTATGTGCTGTGCTTTGTCAAAGTTTAATGAAAGCCCATTTGCAGAGAACCACTTAGTGATTTTCTGAAAAACGTTGTTTACGATTTCACCAGTTAATCCTTGTCTGTTGGGTGTGATAGCTATACTTGTAAGGATAGAGGATAAAATCACACTAAATATAGAAGGACAAAAGACTGAAAATGCCCATGAAACTGCCAATAAATTCAACAGCTATTCTTCAGCAATTTCCACAGATCTCCTAACCAACTCTTCAAATGCTGTACTCTCTTCCCACAAATCTCCTGACTAACTCTCCAAATACTGCACACTCTCTTCTCAGAAACAATGTTCCTCTGAACTCCTTCTTCCTATCTCCTACAACACCATATGAAATTGAAGATATTATTAAAAAAGAGTTAAAAAGATTTATTCTGCAGGGCGTGATATGATACCCTGCTTCTTACTTCACAAGTGTTCAAATTACATCAGTGGACAACTGTCAAATATCATAAATACCTTATTTCTAGAGGGAATGTTTTGAAACCAGCTAAAACTTGCTAGAATTATACCTCTCTACAAGAAGGGAGAGAAAACGGACATACCAAACTATAGGCCAATTGCTGTACTGCCAGGTGTGGCCTTCTCAAAAATATTTGAATACTGTATGTCAATTAGATTGGAAATGAAACTTCCTGGCAGATTAAAACTGTGTGCCAGGCCGAGACTCGAACTCATGACCTTTACCTTTCACGGGCAAGTGCTCTACCAACTGAGCATGACTCATGCCCCATTCACACTGCTTTACTTCTGCCAGTACCTCGTCTCCTACCTTCCAATCTTTACAGAAGCTCTCCTGCGAAGGTAGTATGGGATTAGAGGTGTATCCCACAATTGGTTCCCTAGCTACCTCAGTGAAAGAAAGCAATATGTAGAAATAAGAAACTCAAAGACACCCAGGCACTGCAGGTCAGATACACAACATACAACAAATTATGTTGACAACACAGAAATCCTGATAACCAGTAGAGGTGACACTTTGCAAGATGCAGTCAATGAAACTACTTGTCAATTACAGTCTTGGTTGGAAGTAAATAGGTTACTCATACATACTAAAAAAACTCTTAAGTATGAACTTCCACACTAGACAAAATCTTCAATGCAGTTATAGTTATTGGCAAATATAACAATACAAGCAGGCAGGACAACAAATTTCTTGGACTTACCTTCAGTAACACTCTAAACTGGAAACCACACATTGAGGCGCTGTCACAAAAGCTTAATAAAAGCTGTTATCTATTAAGGTCATTAAAAGACACAGCATGTGTAGTGTAGCGGCACCACCATTTAGAATAGGGAAAATTAGTTTTGTGCGATATTCTGATCACAAGTTACAGCCAGGTGTGGGCTGGATTGCAGTAAGTTATGCTGACCAGCGGTTGTGAAGTGGAGTGGAGGCCACAGGGGCCATCGACCCCTGAAAAGCATAAATGCAGTGGTTCGCATGTCGCAAGCTATAGGAAGGAGGGGCCCACTGGAGCAACTGTGGTGTTGGGCGTATGTGACTCGGAGTAATGCATTAGCGAAACAGAGCCGCGAAGCCAAGTATAAATAGGTGTGGTTTTCTAACAAGATTCATCCAAGTGTGGCAGCTCTCCTGGATGGTGGGGCAAGTCACACTACTGGCGACACATGGTGACAGATGGAGCGACGGCATTCCAGTCCATGGCGTGTCATTGGTTTGACCCTCTGAGGCTGATGTAGGGTCTGCAGCCAGCCAGGGTGCACCACTTTTTGGGTCACTATCGCAAACAGTTGTCTCGGCTCCCAACACATGCATGGAGGTAGTATCACGGGTGAGCGAGGGCTACGACATGATACCAGGAGTAGATTTCTTACATCAGCATCATGCCAAAATTGACCTTGGACAACGAACTGTGGAACTTGGTGGAATGTTATTTCCTCTAGGGGAAACTGTTGTCAATGCAGAGCTGCAGGGGTGTTCAATGTAATGAACAAACCAATTGTACCATGTACATTAGCATTAAGGCTTAATTCACATGAGTGTGTGTCTAGTGGCACCGGGAAGTCACTTTGGGTAAGTGTGGAGTCCAATCTACCTGTGGGTACAGTATGTGTTATTGAACCATTGAAGGATAATAAAGATTTGAGGTCATTGGGTTGTTTTGTGAAATGTAGTACTGTACGCGTACAGGAGGGGAACGATGGGTGAGTAGTTACCGTGAATATGTATAATTTTGGCACGGTAGATGCGAATTTGAGGAAAGGAGTTTTAGTAGCAAATTTTGATGTACCAGATGATGAAGACTGGTGTTTGAGAGGTAGGCAAAGCGGTCAACCACTAACTGCCGATAGAACTGCATTGTCTGACAAAATTAAGCATTTGAAAGGAGAAGAAAGAGAGCATATGGAAGAATTATTGTGGGAATTTAAGGATTTGTTTTTTCCACAAGGGCCGTTACCAGCAACTCCATTAGTTCCACATAGGATACCAACAGGGAATGAAGCACCGGTTTACCATAAACCATACAGAATACCGACGTATTTGCAGCTGATGGTGGAGGATTTCATTGATTAACAAGCTTGCGGACAGTATTATAGAGCATAGTAATAGTTGCCTGGGAGCAGGTATTGTTGTTGTGCCTAAATAATCTGCAGATGGAACTAAGAAATACAGGGCCTGTTGTGACTACTGATACCTCAATAATAAGACAGTAACAGACGCATACCCCATTCCAAACATATCGAAGACTTTGGATCACTTAGGACAGTGTCAGTACTTTTCTACGATGGATTTCACAAGTGGTTATCATCAGTTAGAGGTGGCTCCAGAGGATCGTCCAAAATCTGCTTTCTCTACACCTGGATGCAATTACCAGTACATTAGAATGTCATTCGGTTTGAAAATGCTCCAGCAACGTTTCAGAGGTTGCTAGACAGTGTATTGAGGTTTTGAAACCACGGCAGTGTCTTGTCTATTTGGGTGACATTTTAGTGTTTTCAGGTAGTATGGAGCAACACAGACAGTGGGTAAGGGAAGTCTTTATGAGGTTAAGAGCAGCTCGTTTGACGTTGAGCCTGGAGAAGTGTCATTTCACGTTAGAAGAAGTAAAATATTTGGGTCACATTATCAGTAAGGACGGAGTGCGAACAGATCCAAGGTTGGTACAGGCTGTAAGGGATTTTCGGGACCGAAAACAGTTAAGGAAGTGCAGTCATTCATCATAATTTGCAATTTCTATTGAAAGTTCGTGAAGGGTTTTGCAGATTTAGCACAGCCATTGACGTGATTGTTATGGAAGGGTGTGAAATTTGAGTGGACAGAAAATTGTCAGAAAGCGTTTGACAAACTTAAAGAAGTGTTAACATCAAGTCCCGTTCTTGTGTTTCCAGATTTTCGAAAGGAGTTTATACTAGCCTGTGATGCATCGAATTGAGCATTAGGGTGTGTTCTTAGTCACGAAATTGATGTCAAAGAACATCATGTAGCCTATGTGTCTAGGCAGTTTAATGCAGCAGAGAAGAATTACTCAACAACAGAGAGAGAGATGCTCAGTGTAATCTATGGAGTCACATATTTTAAATGTTATTTATATGGGAGAAGATTTCGGGTAGTGACAGATCAAGCTACGCTGAAGTGGTTGTTGGGGTTGAAGGATCCATCCACTAAACTCGCTCAATGGGCTGTGAGGCTTAGCGAATTCGACTACGAGGTGGTACACAAGCCTGGGAGAAGCGGAAGAAGCACGGTAATGCGGATGCACTAAGTAGGAAGGTGGCAAAAGTATAAGTTATAGGTTATGACATAGCAGCATGGCAAAAATTACAGGACGCGTACAACGATTGTAAATTGTATCAGACACAGCCACACTTTAATGACGGTCTTCTGTGCAGGGAAATGAAGTTAGGGCCAAGGGTAGTAGTGCAAATGAAGTTGAGGGATGAGGTTCTAAAGGAAGCACATGATCATGTGTTATCCAGTCATGGTAGATGTAGAGCAACGAACAGGAGAGTGGTGGAGAAGTATTGGTGGAGAGGTAGGAAAGGAGATGTGGATCAGTTTGTCAAGAATTGCATACCATGTGCACTGAGAGTAGATTTGAGTCGGAAACAGATACAGCTACAATGATTACTGGAAGCAACATGTCCATTCTCTTTCCTGGGGATTGATGTCTTAGGATCTTTTAGGCAAACTCCATCGGGGAACAGATTCATTCTGACAACAATAGACCATTTTTCAAGGTATGTGGAGATGGTGGCTATGCCAAATCAACAGGCAGCAATGGTTGCGCAAGCGTTAGTAAACAACTTGATTTTGAAGTATGGTGTACCGGAGACAATAATTACTGACCAAGGGACCAACTTCATGTCAGATTTAATGAAGGAACTATGTCAATTGTTGAACGTAAAGAAGTTGAGGACTAGCGCGTTGCATCTACAGGCCAACGGAAGGATAGAACGGGTACACAGAACAATCGGGAAGATGCTGAGTTTTTATGTGGATTCTCATCACCATCAGTGGGACGAGTATTTGAAGCGTATTGTATGTGCATACAATGCAAAAGTCCATACCAATACCGGTTTGTCTTCATATGAGGTAGTGTACAGGCGAAAAATGCCATCACTGTTTGATTTAGTGTAGCTACAGAAAGGAAGGACTGGTGAATCTGTATGTCAGTTCGCTAGGACAATTCAGGATGTTTGGAAAAAGGTGAATACAAAGGCTTTGGAAAGGCAGGAAGATGCAGTAAAGTGGAAAGAAAGTTTACCGCAGTATAGGGTGGGACAATGGGTAATGCTGTCCAGCCCCTATACACAAAAATGGAAAACAAAGAAGTTCCTCACGCGGTATCAAGGGCCATACCAGGTTGTTGAAACCACATCTCCCATTAACGTTAAGCTTCAGCTGCCAACTAGAATGACAATAGTACACGTTGGGCGATTACGACCATTTAAGGGTTGCCCGGATGAGATTCCAGGCATGTCACAGGAAGGAAAGAGGAAGAAAGAGAGAGTGAAGAAAGGTGCTACTCACAGAGGAAACCAGGAAGATAGAGTACAACATGATGTACCGTATTCTTTGCGTTCTAGAAATTTGTGGAGTATTTGTAGTCTTTTTTTTATGTATCAATTGGGTCTGTGTACATTAATTAGGCATTGTATTTTGTATGTGTTGTCGAGTATTGTGAGCCTGCTAGGGGCAGCAGTCTTTTTGAAGAGGGAGGAAGAGTGATGGTTATCCCTGTCCTTAGGTCACTGGAAAGGGAAGTGTAGTGTCTGACGTATGTGGAGTGTTGTTGGATGAGAAATCAAACACAGTTCTGGAGAGACGAATTTTGGTGCAAAGCCGTAATAAATGTGTGTTGAACAATGTCAGAGTCGTACGATTTCTTGTTTAAATTTTTTAGTTATCGACAGTGCTGGGTCAGAAAAGTCGTGTTTATAAAATGTAAATTTAAGGATGAAAGTAGTCACACAATTAGTGTTGAGTTTGAATCAAAAATAGTGAATGTTGGAGGAAAATCTGTGAAGCTACAAATATGGGACACATGCAGGGGAAGGAATCTTCAAATTTGCCGCTATTCATGACCTGGAATTCTGCAGGTGTCCTACTCTCCATCAACTCAGGAAGAACTATATTTGTGAAAATATTGTTACTGTGTCTGCTTATGAAAATGTAAAATTACTTTGAAGTTGGATGAGAAATAAATGAATTTTTACTTCACAACCTTCTTTCTTCTTTCAACCCTGTTCCGGTTTTGATAGTGCACTGTTTTAACCTGATACTATGTCTGTGGTTTTCTTCAAGCACAGGAGATATAATTTCTGCCATGTTTGCTATATGCCTTTGGAAGCACACATGATCATACATTGTCTGTTCCCAAAATCCTATATGTGCAGCACGATAGGAGAAATCCCATGCAACCAATACATATATTTTGTTTTCCTCCATCTTAAACAACACCTCCCTCATGCTTTATTCTAGTATCTTGTGCATCTCGCACAGCCTTTATATACATTTGAAGGGTAGGGATTTGTGAAATAACAACAAAGAAGTATAGTAATGAATAACAATTTTTTATTCAGACATAAATACACACAGTATGAATATAGCTTTACATCCACAAATCTTGTTGTTTTTACGATACATGAAATAATATTGTTTTTAAATTCATAGTTCCTGTTACTGTTTGAATCTTTTTTATTTACAGTTTTTGGTTTTAAAATTAATAGTACTGATTAAAAAAAAATTTTCACTTTACATTGCAGTACTGTTTGCAGCTATTGCAGAGGTATAGTTTTTCATACACTAATGCTGTTAATAGTGAAATTCCACCCAAACAGAAGACTTAATTTGTATTTTGAACTGGGTAGCTCTAAACATTTTTCACCTCAAGCAGCTGAAATAATTTAATAATACAATGAAGTTGATGGCTCTAAATGTTCATCCCAAAGAGCTGCACTAAAATTAACTGGGTGGAACTCACACTTAAAACTAGTATGATTTGGACAGCTAGTGGTAGGTGAAAATTAAAAATAATCTACTTACACAAGCACTCACACACTCCCATGAAATTCAAAAGCTAGAAATATGGTAAACTATTTTTTTTCTTTCATTTACAATTGTTTAGCATTTTTTGATGATTTCAGTTCAATTTTTTAATCTGTATATATAGCCTCTGCATTAGCAAGCATAAAATTCAGTACACATCCACAAAACACTGAAGGACCAGACAAAATCACTTCTAAAATAATGTGTAACATCATCAACAACTTAAGAGCTCCTTTCACCCATACAGACACAGACTCTAACTCAATTATTTTGCAATGATTAGTTGTCCCCTGGGATGGGGACATATAATAAGATGTACCACTATCTCTGTTGTACATCTCACAAATGTGAAATGTCAGATAAGCAATAATTTCTCAACTGTTAAAATTCTCCAGGCCTGCTACAGTCTCTTCTTTACCATATATATGGGTTGGCTTGTTTGGGAGAAGAGACCAAACAGCGAGGTCACTGGTCTCATCGGATTAGGTAAGGATGGGGAAGGAAGTCAGCCATGGCCTTTCAAAGGAACCATCCCAGAATTTGCCTGGAGCGATTTAGGAAAATCATGGAAAACCTAAATCAGGATGACTAATTGTGAGATTGAACAGTGACCCACCTGAACGTGAGTCCAGTGTGTTAACCACTGTGCTACCTTGCTCGTTTTTACCGTATATACACTGCTGGCCATTAAAATTGCTACACCATGAAGATGGCGTGCTACAGATGCGAAATTTAACTGACGGGAAGAAGATGCTGTGATACGCTAATGATTAGCTTTTCAGAACATTCACACAAGGTTGGCACCGGTGGTACACCTACAACGTGCTGACGTGAGGAACGTTTCCAGCCGATTTCTCATACACAAACAGCAGTTGACCGGCATTGCCTGGTGAAACATTCTTGTGATAACTCGTGTAAGGAGGAAAAATGCGTACCATCACGTTTCTGACTTTGATAAAGGTCAGATTGTAGCCTATCGCGATTGCGGTTTATTGTATCGAGACATTGCTGCTCGTGTTGGTCGAGATCCAATGACTGTTAGCAGAATATGGAATCGTTGGGTTCAGGAGGGTTATATGGAAAGCCGTGCTGGATCCCAACAGCCTTGTGTCACTAGCAGTCAAGATGACAAGCATCTTATCCGCATGGCTGTAACGGATCGTGCAGCCACGTCTTGATCCCTGAGTCAACAGATGGGGACGTTTGCAAGACAACAACCATCTGCATGAACAGTTTGATGATGTTTGCAGCAGCATGGACTATCAGCTCAGAGACCATGGCTGCGGTTACCCTTGACACTGCATCACAGACAGGAGCACCTGCGATGGTGTACTCAACGATGAACCTGGGTGCACAAATGGCAAAATGTCATTTGTTTAGATGAATCCAGGTTCTGTTTACAGCATCATTATGGTTGCATCCATGTTTGGTGACATCGCGGTGAATGCACATTGGAAGTTTGTATTCGTCATCGCCATACTGGCATATCACCTGACGTGATGGTATGGGGTGCCTTTGGTTACACGTCTCAGTCACCTCTTGTTCACACTGTCGGCTCTTTGAATAGTGGACGTTACATTTCAGATGTGTTACGACCTCTGGCTCTACCCTTCATTCGATCCCTGTCAGACCCTACATTTCAGCAGGATAATGCATGACCGCATGTTGCAGGTCCTATACGGGCCTTTCTGGATACAGAAAATATTCGACTGCTGCCCTGGCCAGCACATTCTCCAGATCTCTCACCAACTGAAAACGTCTGGTCAACGGTGGCTGAGCAACTGGCTCGTCACAATACACCAGTCACTACTCTTGATGAACTGTGGTATCGTGTTGAAGCTGCATGGGCAGCTGTACCTGTACACGCTATCCAAGCTCTGTTTTGACTCAATGCTCGGGCATATCTAGGCCGTTATTATGGCCAGAAGCCGGCCGAAGTGGCCGTGCGGTTAAAGGCGCTGCAGTCTGGAACCGCAAGACCGCTACGGTCGCAGGTTCGAATCCTGCCTCGGGCATGGATGTTTGTGATGTCCTTAGGTTAGTTAGGTTTAACTAGTTCTAAGTTCTAGGGGACTAATGACCCCAGCAGTTGAGTCCCATAGTGCTCAGAGCCATATTATGGCCAGAGGTGGTTGTTCTGGGTATTGATTTCTCAGGATCTATGCACTCAAATTGCGATAAAATGTAATCACATGTCAGTTCTAGTATAATATATTTGTCCAATGAATACCTGTTTATATATATGGTAAAGTGGAGACTGCAGCAGCCTGGAGACTTTTAACAGTTGAGAAATTGTATGCCTGTGTGTAAATATATTCTGTTTGTTTTTTCTGAATAAGTAGCATAATATCTAGGCATGAATATATGAGTGGTATGTGCCAGAGAAAAATTATAAAAATTATTAAGAAGTTAAAAATGTGCCATATATAAAACTGTACCACTTAGCTCCATCCCTAAGTTGAGACACTGCTGGGGATTACAGTAATGACAACCCAGATGCTGTGTAAATATATATATATATATATTTACGTACAGGCATACATATTTATACAGACATTCACACTTAAATGCACTCATAAGTACCCACACAGCCACACATAATTACTCACACATACAGGCATACCACACATTACACATACAATATTTAAACTATGATAAAATAGCCGTGCTATTAGGTATAAGTTCTCACTCAGCCAATCACTCACTCACCCTCTCTCATTCACACCACTGGAGTCTCCCACCTCATCTTCCGCTTCAAGTAAATACTGTGAGTATGGGAGGGTTTCGATCACATCATCACAAATGGTTGTTTTATGGTCATGAGGTGACAAGCCGACTTTAGATTGCAGCACAGTGTACACCCGGTGACCTTGCAATCGAATACTCATTTGTTGTACCAAATGTGGTGATTACAGCGGAGCACCACAAATACCAACGTACAGGCACTGTAAGTAGTCTTTGCCGTGAGAATACGTGATGACGCATGTCGCACACCCTTAGCTTGCCTTTGGGTGGCTCCATCTATTGTACATTATGCACATATTTTGGATCTTAGACCCACAAAGTCCACAATCGGCAATCCATCTGCCTCCTCATCTTTCATTAAGCCGATAGCCTTCTCGTTCTCAGGAACAATACTGTAAGGATTATCGACTGTATATCCTGATGTGCTAAATGCATTACTGTGGCACCTAATTACTTCATACGGATCTCAGTTCTTCACCTAATAGGTGAAGCTATCTGTATCCATATAAAGTAACTTTGGCTCCACAAAATGATTTTTAGCAAATTCATAGTGATAGTGGTATACATGGAGCTCGGAGATGTCCAGTATACACATACCCAAATAGATTGGTTTTGTTAACTCTACTGAAACCTTCAATATCTCCACATCAACAAAGTTCTCATTGAAAATAGTGACCTGCTTAAAATTTGGTCTGGTGATGCCAATTTCTTACACTCCACAGCCCATCCCATTTGGTCCTAATCAAAATATCACGTTCATTTCTTATACCCTGCAAGTTTTACAAAAAATGGAATTATTCAGCAATTTGTAAAAATCTTTTTATAAATCACTAGTCATGCCCGTCCTCTGTATTTAATAAAATATGCTTCTTCAACTAGGAGGACTGATTGAAGGAGATAGCGTGAGTGATTCTACCTAGCTCCATCCCTAAGCTGAGACACTGCTGGGGATAACAATAATGACAACCCAGGTGCGGTGTAATAAACGGCAGGGTCCAGAGAGTATGTGGCCGTGCATGCACTCGGGAACTTTCCAAAAACATCTGTGGGCAGGCACATGTCAGTTTCCACATATAGTCTTGTGTATTCAACCAAAATTTGGAATGTTGAATTCCTGGCAGACATTCACAGCATGCACTTAATCTGCACTAGTTATGGCATCGCCTGTGAGAGTGCTGGTATTGCAGATATGTCAGGTAGCCTAGTTTTGTTGAGTTTCGCCTTACTATCCAGATACTCATAACGGAAAACTCCTTTCCTAGTCAGAAGCTGAAACTTTTCCTCATCAGGGTATGTAGATTGGGTAATATGCATATCCTCCCAAGGTAGAGTTCCAACAAGTTTCTGGAGTGGCGCCTGCATAAAACATAGTGTGTCAAGAAAGCAGAGCGTAATTTTTGATGTTTTCCATTTGTAGAATGAAATATACTTTTCAATGCTCTCAAGCAGGACACTGACCTGATTTTATTCCCAATCAAAATTAACCAGTTGATTAATTAGAAAGTGAGTTTCTTACCCACTTAAATTATGGAAGAATACAAGTGTGTGTCATGGTAACTGATACTACAAATTGCAAGCGTTGTGAGCTGCACTGTGGAACTTCCTCGTAAGATGACAATGATCTCTATGGGGAATTTCAGCTTTTCTATCTAATATCCCACAAATACGGCAATTTTTTATCCTCCTCCAGTTCGGTCGTGGGGATGTTGGTGCTGTAAAGCCTATCAACATCCCATGAAAGTTTTTCAAGCTCAGAGAACAACCAAACTGCAGGATTATCCCTGACATAAGATTCATAGAGGTTAAGACTTGAATCGTATGAACAAGCAAGTTGGTACACCGCCGCATACGCTATGTGTTTTTGCATGAAGGTGATATGTGAGGGTAAGGGCTTCCCTTCACAGCAAGCGATAGGGGCAAGGAGACATTTGAAATCTGTGTATACAACAAATGGACGTTGTTTCTGGTGGTGAGTATTTTTGAATTTAATGAACTTGCTTTCTTCTGTAGGTATAAGAACACGTACCGGTTCCTCGGATTCACAGTCCTTCAAACGCCTTTTTAAATACTTTCCTTCTTAAAAGGTATTTAGACACCTGAAGCAAATCTGTTTCGTATCTTTACGTTTTGACAATTGGCTGTAAAGAAGGCAAGACATGTCTTTGATCCAAAGTAATGCTGCTTATCACCTTCACAGTAGAGCAGCATGTTTACATGAAGATCATGCTCATCTGCATATTTCAAAAGTGGAGTGGATGTTTGTCCTGCTCATCTTGCTTGCTTTTCTGCTTCTTCTTGAGGCCATAGATGTGAACCAATATTCTGGGATTTTGTGCCTCAAATTTTGGTATGTTCTGAGTCTTTACAGGGAACTCAGTACCATCCAAGTTTTAACATCCAGGAATGTTAAGACCTATTCTGTATCAAGACGTGTGCTGCAGACCTTTTGTGCAATTTCTTTTGCAAGCCAGGATTGACCATGCAAAACAAGTGTTATTCTTTTTATTTTGAATGTTAATGAAACCTCATTTCTTTCTTAATATCATCAGAGAGTTTGATATAACTGGACAATCCACTTAATGGATCATAGACATTAATGTTTATTTATTTATTGTATTTTTTTGCATGGAGACGCCAACTGGTGTATTTTGCAAACGTCATAGCATTTTTTTACAAGTTTACTACAGTCATATATACATATGTGATCACATATACATGATACAGATGTACCATTGTACCTAATAAGGCACAATATTGGGTGTTACATCGTACCTATTACAAATATTCAGGTTTTACACAACTATATATATACAATAATTTATTTTAGTTTAATATTAATATTCACTTAAAGAATATAAACACTTGTCAATCAATAAATATTTCAGTTTCACTTTGAATAAGTTCCCTTTGTGGCACCTTATAGAGCTTGGTAATCTGTTGTACCATATTTGACCACTTATGCATGGACTATGGTCTGTTGTTTTTAATTTTGTTCTTTGTCTGTAGTAGCAGTCTTTATTTCTTGTATGATAGGTATGCATATCAGAGCACTTTGTTGCTTTGTTTTGATGTGTCACAAAAAATATAATTAATTTGTAAAGATACAGTGAGTAGACTGTGAGGTATTTATGATGAACAAAGATTTCCCTGCATGAATCTCTGTACCCTAATCCATGGATAATTCTGATTGCTCTTTTCTGTAGGGTGAATATTCTGTTCATATATATGTCGGCAGCACAACCCTATATCTCTATCCTGTAATTAATCTGTGCAAAAATAGTTCCATTATAAATTGTTTTTAATGTCTGATGTGGGACTACTTTTGATAACAGGCTGATTAGATGTAATGAACTGCTGATTTTATTGCATAAAAATTTGATATGGTTTACTCATCTTAGATTTTCATCTAGGTGAATACCTAGAAATCTGCAACCTTCTGTGTCCACTACTTCAATTCCACCTAAGTTACTGACAGAGGTTTGGTGTGAGTTTGTAAGTTTAAATGGCAATAACTGAGATTTACTGATATTAACTTTCAAACCTTGATCTTGGAAATAAGTAGTTATTTGACGTAGTCCCTCAGTTGCTACCATCGTTAACTCATCATTTTGTTTACCAAGAAATAACAGTGAGGTATCGTCTGCGTAGGTGTGTTGAAAGGTTGCTCTATATCATTTATGTACACTGGGAAAAGGAAAGCGCCCAAAATTGAGCCCTGGGGTACACCTTGTGTGACTGTCTCATATTTGGACTGGAAATTAATGATCTGATTATTGATTTTGTAAGTCAGCTTTGTACACTGCTTGCGGTTAAATAAATATGTAGCCATCAATTGCATGGATGCAGCATTTACATTGTATGACTAAAGTTTACTTAAAAGTAACTCATGGTTTACCGAGTCAAAGGCTTTAGTAAGGTCTAGAAATATGCCAGCTGTTTGCATTCCTTGATCAAGGGCACCATACGTTTTGTGAAGAAATTCTGTAATTGCTGTGATAGTACTATGATCTTTTCGGAATCCATGTTGTGTCTCTGTTAGGAACTTATTTTTCAAGAAATAGTCACTAAGTTGCGTCAGCAGCACAACTTCAAATACTTTGCTGAAGACAGGTATTAATGATATGAGCCTGAAATTTGAAACCTCTTCCTTGGATCCTTTTTTATGCACTGGTTTAACTGTGCTCCATTTCAATACATTTGGAAATGTATGTTCTCTAATACTGCAGTTTACCAGGTGGGTGATTATTTTAACTAATTCCTTATTACATTTTTTAATCAAAATACTACTCAAACCATCCCATCCAGATGAGTACTTATTCTTTAGGTTATTTGTTATCCTGCCTATTTCTTTTTCACTTACTTGTTTGAATTCAAAAGGTGGCTCTTCAAAGGGACAGAGCTTTACCTTACTACTCACAATTGTGTTATTAACTGGACTAACAGCTGCAGATATAAAGTATTTATTGAAAACATTGCAGGCTTTATTAGGATCTTTAATTGTGTTTCCTTCATGTCTTATATTTACAATTTCAGTTTCTGGCTTCAGTGTGGCTTTGCAAAATTGATTTACAATTCTCCATGAGGTCTTGGCTATATTCTCTGATTGAGCTATTTCACTGCTGTATATCCGTTTTCTTAGATTTGAAAGCTCTTTCTTAAAGATTTTCTTGGCTTCGTTGTACTTGGCCTTAAAAACTTGCAGGTTTGTTGACTTGTGTAACACATCCAGGTCCTGGATGTTTTGCCTGAGTTTTATCATATTTGCTGGAAGTATCAGTCTGTTGGTTTTTGCACTTTGGTTATGGGTGAACACACTTTATATTTTCTTAACAGGGCAGCATCTGTCAAAGTGTCTTAGCATAGTATCATAGAATTTTGCCCATTTGTTTTCAGACCCTTCAGTCTGGTAAACCAGATCCCAGTCCTCTATAGCTAATTTATTTCTTAGGGCAAGGATGTTGAGGTGTGGTATTTGGCTGAATTCTTTAGCTGACCCTCTTACTTCCTTCTCAGAAAACCAGATGGATTCGTGAGACCACTCAGTGATTGATATACTCCAAGATATAACCTCATTATCATCCCAGATGTAGTGCAAAGTATTCTTTTCAGCAGCACCTTGCTGTTTGGGTGGGTGAGTCAGCTTGCAGCAGAGCACTGCATTACATTTAATGGCATTATGTCTCAGATCATCTAGGGTTTTGAAGAGCTCTGCCACCAGCACTGGGAGCCACGCTCCTAGAAACCTTACTGGGTCACGATACTCCCCAGCAAGATTCTCAATTCTAGTAAACAAGATATGCTCCTCAAAGGCCCTAGCAACTGCCAAATATTCTAGAGGGGCCATGATGCCGCTAATCTGATGTCCTTCACTGTCAGGATGGGATAGAGCACTACTGCTAGCTACAGGTTCTTTATCATTAATACTACAACTAGGGAATGACTGCATCCACCCAGTGGATGAGGGCGCTGGGGAGGAGACACCTACAGGTGGGAGGGGTATGTGCCGAGACACACACACCTTTTTTGCCAGTGAGGGTGAACAGCTGGACCCCGAGTAGAAGGAGGCGGCAGTGATAGGCTCCCGTGAGAGCACTCAGGCTGTTGCGAGAGCGCTCGTTGATGCTGCTGCATATTTGAGCCTTCACCATTGTCAGCCTGGGTGTGGGAGATCGTTGCTCTGACTGAAACACCCACAGATGCCAGAGGGTATGCAGTGTCGCAGAGGCCGGCACTGCGGCAGCTGCCGTCACCCCTCACGGGGCAATGAGTGGAGTGGCACTTTGCACAGCGGTGCACAGTGCACGCTGCTCGGATGTGTGTCTGGTACCTGCCATCATGACCATCCCTCTAGCTGCACGTGCCACAGCGAGCTGTTGTCGTGTCAGTGTCGATGTCACCTCTGTAACGTACGAATAATGGAAAAAAAATTAAGCACAATGCTCAAGATTTTTAAATATATGCTGTAAAAAAACAACAACAATTAGGTACATCAGCATTCCAAAATAATAATTATATGCATCCCAGGACTGAGCAGTTCAGTCGATCTTTCTGGTAGTTCTCCCACCTAGTCAAATATCTCCACCTCCTGTTCCTGAAGGGAGAGATTGCACCACCTTTCAGCAACACCAACACACGCTCCCACTCTCTGGAATTGATGCTGTTGTGGAGCGATCAATCCATCTCACAGAAGTAGTCTACAACAAGGTATTGATTATAGGAAACAATGACAACAACAAATAACTTGTACTGAATTTTACTACTGCAAGATATTGATTATATGTAACTATGAAAAAATTAAATAAATAAATAAAAAGTTCATACCGGATGGAAGTGATGACTCCTGGTCATCATTCTCAATGCATACCCCTACTAGAATTTTATTTTCCTCTTGATCTGTAGCAGCATCTACAACAATGAATAATATATGCCTAACACAACTGTATACGATGAAAGAAAAAGTCTAACAGTAATATATTACAAGTGTACTTAGGTTCTCCCTACATTTCAGCCTCCTGCAGCAGCTCAGTGTCCATCAGCTCTAATGCTCTAATGCTGCAACAGCGAGATCAAAGTCTTATAAGCACTTGTTACGATTTGAATACATCAGTAGCTGTTTCTTGAATATGTGAATTATCACACAGAATTTAAGATGTACTTGCATAATTGTAGCACAAGCTCTTCCGCTTGCTGGGAGCTTTCATCTTCCAGCTGCTGCTGCTCTGATGCTAGAAGAACAGTAGAAATGTTGTAAGCACTTGTTACAATTTGAATACTTTAAGGGATGCTTTCTGAACATGTATACTATCACACACAGAATTTTGAGATATAGTTACTTGATGGTAGCACAACCTCCTCTACTCACTGGAGACTTTCAGTTTCCAGCTGGCATTCTAGTTCTACCAAAATTTCGGGAATGAATGCTGCAATAGTAAAAAAAAAAAAAGGACCTTTTATAACCACTTGTTATGAAAATGTATCAGAATCTCGAAAAATTTGAATACTTTGCTGCGAAATTTTGTAACTGTCACAATTTGAACTCTTTTTTTTTTTTATATAAACACTTACATGGCAGTGACCCAGCCGTTTCCCACCACCACTACCGCTGGCATCACTGTTGGCTGACCGTTTTGTGTTGCAGGAGTCACACTGGCGAAATTAGGCACTGTCAAAGACTGATGATGAGTGTGGTGGGGGTTGGGTTTTATATAGCTTCAGACTCCACCCTCTATTTTGCAGGGGACCAATAGGAATTCAGAGTGCCATACCAGCGAGTTACAACTTGCCTTTCTTTTCTTCGAGCAGGCTCGGTGCAGGCGTTTGAGGAAAATATCACATCTGTGGGGATGAGGAGGGGGGAGGGGGGGGGGGAAGAATTCTGAGACAGATTTGTAGTAAGTTCCTATGGGACGAAGCCATTCAGGTTATGAGTTGCCAGGCTTACGCACTACTTAATCTAACCTAAACTAACTTATGCTAAAGGCAACACACACACACCCGTGCCCAAGGCAGGACTTGAACCTCCAACGGGGGGAGCCGCGCAAACCGTGGCAAGTCACCTCAGACCGCATGGCTACCCCTCACAGTAATGCTCCAGTACTGCACTCGAGACTGGCAGTGCGCCGCAAAGCATCTTAATGACTTTGCGATCGCACTAAATTAAGTGATAAGCGATCGAAGTTAAACAAGAGTATCTGTGTCCTACGAAATGCAAATTATGTCCTTCTCAAAGCATAATTCTCTGATTTCCCATACTCTGAATTGTTTTTTTTTTTCTTTTCAATTTCTACCACCTATTCGCATTTTATAAACATTTTCTGTCAACAACTTCCGTTAATATTACGTCCTCTGAATTGACAATTGAATCCTACAGCGAAAATTCTGAATTCACGCCGAAATTCAAAATTCCCACCAACTGAGAGTTACAAGCTCACTGGCAAGGCGCTTTTCATTTTTTAAGTGTATGTTACTCTGATATCTAAAAGTAAGGATATTTCACTATCAGATGCAAAGATAATTTTTATACTATTAACATAAATAGAGATACTACCTTTTTGATTTAATGATCTGAAATGTTGTCTTCAAGTGTTTAAATCCAGTGTATGTAACAAATATGGAAAAATATTCAATACAGGTATTTTTATGCATAATACCAAAAACGTTAGTTTGACACTGTATATTCAAAATCCCAAGCAGAAAAAAATCTAGACAGACTGAGAAAAAGCTGCTTGACAAACAGCCAAAATAACCACAAAAATGCCATTGATTAATACTCCTCAAAAGTTAACAACAGAAAATAAGCTTAAAAGACATTTATTCAACTTCCATAGAATCCATAAAAATGCTTGCTTCCCAAACTTCGCTTTTTATCATGTTAACAAACATATAACATTATTTGCATGTCATCTATCCCTCCATGTTAATTAAAGCTGAAAGTCCCAAAAGTACTGGTATGTACACTGACGGCAAGGCTGGGTCCTGCAAAAAGTGTGACTGTGCGATGAGATTTCGCAATAAGGAAGAAGCCGGCCTGCCATCTGTGTACATTCACATACTTTGGGGAACATAAGTTGCCGAATCACTAAACTGCACGAGAGCACATTATCATGCGGAAGCAGCAGTGCCGAATCACTTTTGTGGTATTTCCCAAAGCAGACGGTCATACCACTGCCACATACATGCAAGCATAGACACCGTCATGCTCCTAGCCTCAGTTAAGTGCCGCCAGAACTTCACTTGCAGCTTATACTTTCCATATGAGTTGTGTACATCAAATCAGTGTCTGCTGTCATGAACCACTTCCACTTATAACGTCCTATAGCCATGTAGATCTTCTAGTTACTGTCACACAGCAGCTGTTCTGTAAGTTTCGTTAAGTGACACAAGTGTCATCAGTCAGGCTTATTCGAAAATGCAACTGGCAACTGGCTGCAAACCTCCAGGGATGGGCAAATAAACTCAGTTGCCAGCGGTAGTATATTCCCATGAAACCACTAAGGGTGATTATCAGTATGACTTGGTGCCTGTAGGAAATGTTAATTTAAATGCTAAATTGATCAGGGGGCCTCTCTTAACAGTTTATGTTTGGAGGGCATTGGTAGTTTAGTTATAACAGTGATGTCAATGCTTGAATCATAGAGTTTGACCTGCCAATACCATACATTTATTAATGCAAGTATAACACATGACAATTATAATTTTTAGACATTGACCCAGCAATGCAATTTATTTAGAAAGACAGCTTACGGTCACCTCAGGTGTATTACTAGAAAATAATGGCCAAATTAATGTTAAATTACTGTCAGAAGTAGCAATTTAGTTCAACTGTGGTATGGTATCTTCGAGATACTCAAGGAAAAGAAAAAAGAATGTGAACTGACTACACAACATCTCTGTGAACAAAAGAAGAAGAAAATCATAAAATCAGAATGATCTAGAGGAATTACTGGCAATTTCAAAGCTGATACATGAGAGATGGTTAATTAAAGTTTCCCCCAAATTTAATATGACAGGAAGAGGAAGAAGTATAAAAGCAGTTACATGAAACACATGAAAGAGATTAGTAGAAGCTATAGTATAGCAATGAAACCATCTCTCCTGAGACAGCTGAAATTCCTGTCATTGATCATTCACATTGCAATGTGGACTTACTGTGTCCGCAATTAATCTGCACGATATCACTGGGCGTTGTCCCGCAGAGTCCCTAGTACTGGTTGAGGTGCAGAAGGCTGTTGTGGCTGCACACGTGGGACGTACCCATCCTCTCAGACGCAATCACGAGAAATTTATGTAAGTCCCAAGATCCACTAAATCGAGCTCCCATGACTTGGCATAAGGCTGAAGTCCAAAACTACTTATCAGAGGTGCGGTTGTCCTGAGATTGTCATCCAGTGTGAAGTCTCCACGAGTCTCGTGGAGTCCATTCCCAGAAATACCCCTCGGTTCCCTTCAAACCTCGGTGTCTTCCCTCGGTGCACTTTCTTTGGCCAGTCACTGAAAAGGCGTAACTGTGCCATGAATGTAGAGACTGGAATCAAGCCCACTGTCTTTCACCAACAATTTGGATGCAAGAACTGCAATCAGAATCGTGCTTCCACACCCAGGAAAGTCCTGAAACCATGTTCTCACAGCAAGGCAAGTATCCTTGGATTTCTGGTGAATTTAAGTATTTTCTGGACAGTCCTTCCAATAGAAAACTAAACTGAAAACTTTCTGAGGAGCAGCTGTGGCACTATATTAGAATTTTGAAGGCTCTTCAGCAACAGGGTGAAATGGTAGTGTAGTTATTCCACTAAATGATATTGCCATAATTTTAATTATAGAGTTTTCCGAAAAAACAAAACACATTATTGTGATCAGGAATGTAATTTTAACCAACTGAGTTATAATTTCACAAGAGATCTTTCATAAATAACAGTTTTACATATTCCTGTACGTATGGATATTACATGTGCATGTGCATTACATATAGCATGAAAAAGCGAAAAAAATTAGCTATTCTTGGGAGCAGCAAACATAACAGATGGGTTAATCCCCAGTTTGCCACATTTCATCACTCCCCCCCACCTACCCGGCCACCCCCCCCCCCCCCCCCCCCCCATGCCAGCCATTGACAAAGGGCTGACTGGATAATTCAGTGACAAAGGGCTCACTGGAGAATTCAATGGCCCATAAAAGTTAGTCATATTTATTTATAAATAAAAAAGAGAAACACTATCATCACTTTAGAAACACGGAAACAAAAATATCATTGAATACTTTGAAGTAGTTTTCTAATCTGCTGTCCTAATTTCATTTTACCTGATAACCTGCACTGACCACCCTTTTACATTATCTTACAAAATTTCAAAACACAAACACTAATATAATCATAAAAGAGAGTACAATTAACTTTACATTTCAGTACCCTTCTTCTCAACATAGACATTACAATATTCTGATAGTACATATATTTCACGGGCATTTGTATCCAGTTAAGCTTTCAGTGAAGATTTTGGTTTTAAACTACAAATGTGTTAATAACCTTACATTACATGAAATTTTACGTTAAAGCAGAGGCTTATCTTGAGCATTAGGAATGTACAATTATAATACACAAATTATTTCACTCACTGCCAACACCATCTTTATAGCACAAACTACTCATACTGCCCTTTTCAGCTCCGTTGTGTGAGTTGTCCTTTACATTTTCAGTCTTGTCCATGACTAAGTTGATGCTCTGAAGTTCTGAATAGCATGAAAAGACAAACAAATTTTCTATATTAGAACATTAGCAATTCTTATAATTAAAGGTTTTTATTGATATTTTGTTATTTATTGATTAAATATTTAATCATGTACAATGATATAGGACTTGTCATACATTGATACAAAAAGAACTGAAATAATCTGTATACAAACCATTCAGATAATTGAATACGTAAACAGAAACAAATCATACAGATAACCAAATACATAATCCAAACAAATTTATATTATATCCTGTATTTCCAGTTACTCATGACTATGTTTAACTTAAGTTATACATTCACTCATTAACACTGTAAAAGTTTCACTTATAAACATTTTCTGAAGTTCATTTTTAAAATTTTGTAGCTTTGATATCTTTTTAATTCTTCAGAGAAAGGCACTAAAAAATTTTGGAATGATACATTACACTAATGATACTGGGCCTTCCTATGCACTCCTCTGTAAAAATCAGTCATGTGTCTAGTTTCAGTAATTACTGCTCAAACAAAAGAACTGGGAATGGGATTTCAAAAAGCATATACTTACACACACACACACACACACACACACACACACACGCACAAACACACACAAACTTCAGTTCTTTGAATATTTCCCTACAGAACTCCCTAGGTGTAACCCATTTTATAATTCCTATTGCTCATTTTTAATTACAGTGTCCCACCCGCGCCAGCGTTCGGCTCAGGACGGATCATGCTCCATCACAACGTGTCACCTTCACACTGCCACCTGATCAGCCACCGTTGCCACATCCCCTGGAGGCACACTCTCCTGGAATACTACAGCAACAACAGCTCGATTCAGGCACTGCCCCGACGAACTCAACTCGACCTGTTCTTCCAAACATTCTACAATGCTTACCGATGCTGCCGCTGTTTAATCCCGACAGAGCTACAACCTGGTTCAAAATTGTAGACCAAGTGTTCGACCATTACAAACTCGACGAGTGAACTAGGTTTCCGTGCCTCATCACCCACCTGCACGACCAGGAGGACTTGATTGCTGATCTGGTCGACGCCCCGGACACATTTACCCGGTACACTCTAGCCAAAGAGACAGTTCTATGTTAGCTTGCATGCTCAACTGAGGCAGCAATACGGCAAGTGCTCCACGTCAAGCAACTAGGCAACAACAAACCTTTCCAACTCTGGAGACGGCTACGTGCCCTGGTCAGCTCTCCTCGCCATCTGGTTAGATAAACTATCTCCTCACATCCGCTTTGCTCTGGCTCAAAGGTCTCCTGAAGCTGTCGAGCAAAGAATAAGAATTGCTGACAAGCTACGCTATGCATCACTGCTCTATGTCGCCAGCCTCTGCCTACCTGACAAGTCTCAGGTTCAGGCTCTTCACCCTGCGGCCGGACATGGCCGGGGCTGTACTGTGCCGACCGTTCCGCTCGATCCGGGAAGCAGTAAACAAGCAACTGGGATGTCACCGGCTCCACCCACGGTCACCCACCCTCCTGCAACCGAACCTGCTGCGGCCACTGAAACTCGGCCACCGCCCCTGGCTACGAACTATCCGCAGGAAATGCAACCGTACTGTTACTTCCACACGCGGTTTGGTGAGGCAGCACAGAACTGCAGACCACCCAGCTACTTCCGAAATGCATTGACTCCTGGGACACTTTGCTGCCTTGACTCCCGCCGGATTCGCCGAGTGGCTCCGAACACCACGACCACGCCTCGCCTGCCCCACCCGCCGCACATTGTAAACAGACCGCCTCCCGTGCCGCCGGCAACATTTCCGTCATCACCAACAGCACGGTTCACAAGCTTCGCCTCACACCAGGTCCCTGGATCTCAAGTAAACCGTGTCGACTTTGTCCCGAGCGCCTTCCGACCTTAAAAATCAGATTTCTGAACTAGTAAGCTCCGGTGTCATTGAGCCCTCTGCCAGTAGCTGATCTACACCCATACATATGACACCCAAGAAGGAAGAGTCCTGGCGCATGTGCAGAGACTACCATCGACTAAATGCACGAACAATTATGGACACCTACCCCGTGCCCAACATTGCCGACTTTACCAGTTCCCTCGCAGGTGTGACCACGTACTCTGTCATTGATTGCAAACGGGCCTACCACCAGATCCCCATGGCACCTGAAGACATCAAGAAGACAGCAATCACCACCCCGATCGGGTTATTTCAGTTCCAATTCGTGCCCTTCAGTCTGAAAAACGCAACCCAGACCTGGGAATGCTTCATCAACTAAGTGCTATTCGACCTAAAATTCTGCATTGCATATCTTGATGACATTCTTGTGTTCAGCTCCTCCATCGAGGACAACATTCGATATGTGCAAACTGTTATGAACACACTCGCAGCAGCAGGCATCGAGACCAACCAGGACAAATTGCAGCTACATCAACCCGCTGTCACTTTTCTTGGTTTTCGGGTCTCTGCCGACGTCATTTCACCGCCCCCTTAGAAGGTACAAACAATACTAAACCTACCCAGACCTTCGTCATTCAAAGAGCTCCGGCGCTTTCTGGGGACAGTTAATTATTATCGCCGACATCTACCTCGGGCTGCGGAGATTCGAGCTCCACTGACGGACCCCTTGGCAGGCACCCACACTTCTGGATCTCGGCCTGTTCCGTGGACCCCTGCTATGACTGCCTCTTTCACCGCCCTCAAAACTCTTCTTGCCGAGGCCTGCACCATCGTGCATCCTCATCCCAATGCGCAGCTTTTCATCACCACAGACACGAGCGATACTGCCATAGGCACTGTCCTTAGCCAGACAGTCGATGGCCAAACTTCACCTCTGCAGTTCTTCTCGCGCAAGCTCACCAATGCACAACAGAAACACTGTGAGTTTGACAGGGAGTTGCTCGCAGTCTACGAAGCGATCAAGCATTTCATGACTGACGTTGAGGGATGCCCTGTCCATTTTTTAACGGACCACAAACCCCTGGCTGCGGTCATTACAAACCCGCCAGCTGACCCGCCTCCTCGCCGCTTCAGATACATGGACTTCATATCTCAGTTCACCACCAATGTCAGACACATAAAGGGCGCTGACAATTCAGTGGCTGATTTCCTTTCACGAGTCGACGCCATCCATTGGCTGTTAGACCTCTCTGAACTGCCTAACCTCCAACCTGCTGATGAGGAAACACAAAAGCTGATTTTAGACTCTACTACTTCACTACACTTCGTCCGCATTTCCTGGCATTTCTGGTGAGATCTGGTGCGACGACAGTACAGCCACATTATGCCCCTTCATCCCAACCACGCCCCGTTGAGCTCTCTTCAACGCATTGCATAATTTAGCCCACCCCGGTGTTCGTGCATCCGCCCGCCTCGTAGCGGAGCACCTTGTGTGGAGAAATGTCAAACAGGACTGCCAGCAATGGGCACACTCCTGCCTCGAGTGCCAATGTTGCAAAGTACACAAGCACACTTCATCCCTGCTCGGCACCTTTTCAATCCCTCCTGGGCGTTTCCAGCATATTCATATTCATATTGACATTGTCGGCCCTCTCTCTCCCTCTAACGGCTTTCATTATGTTCTCTCGTCTATCGACCAAACAACTCGCTGGGTCGAGGCTGTCCCCCACCCCAATATTACGGCAGAAACTGTTCTTGAGCTTTGGTCGAGTCATGGTATCGCATTTCGGATGTCCAGCTATCATCACGAGTGACTAGGGCAGACAATTTGTGTCGGCCCTGTTCAATGAGATTTGTAACATTTGTGGCATCTGGCGCATCCATACCACGGCATATCACCCGCAAAGTGATGGGCTAGTCGAGTGCTGGCACTGCACTTTCAACATGGCTCTTCGATGCCACGACTCTCTATGGATGGAGGCCCTTCCCCTTGTGCTACTTGACATTCGTGGAATCTATAAGGAAGACCTCAAAGGCACAATAGCCGAGTTCGTATGCGGCCAGAACATTGTTCTCCCTGGCGAACTTGTGAGCCCTTCCGCTTCTCTCCCTCAGCCTGACTTACCTTCCTTTGTGGACCATGTCAGACGCCACTTCATCAACATCCATATCCCTCTGCCCACCAGCCATTCCCACCCTAAGGTTCACATCCCGAAATCTCTGGACAATTGCAAGTACGTCATGCTCCGAGATGACACTGTCCGTGCTCCCCTCCTACCTCCACGTCGGACTTACAGACTTGATCGAGTGACTTCCATCTCCAATCGTCGAGCTCTCCTCCAATCGCATCCTCTACTCCAGTCTCACACACTCCATCGAGTGACCCCATGCTCCCATGTCGAGCTTACCTACGATCACAACCTTGCCCTTCGCCGGTCCCTTCGACCGCTCCACCATCGTTTGCCTCGCCCTGTCGACGTTTTTCACGCCCCCTCATCTTGAACGTGTCCTCGCTCTATGTGTTTGTGCCTATCCCCCCGGACATAATCCACGACATCTCAATAACACTGCACAATTATACACTGTTCGTCATCTGTTTCTCTTCATCCAGTGCTCATGACACAACCTCCACCACTCCCTGCCACCCGGTAAAATGTGTTCCCCTCCCGCCCGATGTTGACGTGGACATTCTTCATGTGTTCGCCACGCCCACTGGAGACATCGTCATCGTCGCTCCGTTCCACCCGCAAACCGCCAGCCTACCTGGCACTGCATGACCAGCGCGCCCAGTACAACGCCCAGCTTGCTTCGATGACTTCCAGGTTTTGTGGCCGAACCTTCCTTCATGACATCTACCCACACAGCTCCCTGATGACGCTGTCGAGCTGACCGTGGTCCAGCTCTTGTGGCCTGCCTGCGGACCACCCCTGCCGACGCCTTAGTCACAACCCCCCCCCCCCCCAGCCTCTCAAGAGTACTCCGTACTGAGGGAGAGGGGGGGGGGGGCTTTGTCCTTGAACTCTGAGCATTGTCTTTGGACTCTGAGCATTGTCTTTGGGCTGTTCTGCCATGTCAGTTCTTTGTGAGCCTTGCATGTTTTTAGGTGAATAAATGAACTACTGCTAAATGGGTGTTGTTTGGTGTAACCAACCTGAACATTCACCTCATTCTATTTCCCTCAGACAACAGGTAGTTTCTTGTTCAATGCACAAGACAAACAACCAACTATCACAAGAAGTAGGGCCAACAAAATCACGTGCCATGGGTGTCAGTCTTGCTACATTGGACAGATGGGGAGGTTAATCTGTACCAGGCTTAAAGAACACCACAGAAGCTGGAGACTGAAGAAACCTGATTCAGCCTTTGCAGAACATTGCCTGAACAAATACCACAAATACATAGATGTACAAGTCCTACACACAGAGGAAAAGGGGGCAAAACTCAACCAATTAGAAATTTTAGAAATTAAAAAACATATGTGTAGATCCCCACACCTATTATTAAATGAGCGAACCCAGTTCAATTATTCACCTCTTTTAGATGAGATCACACCCCAGGATAGAAGCAAAACTTTGGGCCCCAGTCCATCGAAGTTAAAAATATGTTGGCTGATGTATAACTTTACTCTGGTCATTGTAATATCATTGGTGAATGTGTATTAATGGTTGTCATTTGTTAAAAAATTGTCATTGACATAATTGTATATTAAGCTATGGATCGATACCTAAAGAAGTTGAGATTATTATCTTTGCTTTGTCATCATGTTTATCTGTGCATTATCATGTTTGGGAATCAATAATGTACTTGTAAATGGAATTATAACCCGAAACCTAGGTAGTGCAATAACATTAATAATAAATTGTGAAACAAGGCTAAAAACAGTGTTTGTTTAGTTAATTTACAATGTTTCACCCAGAACCCACAGTAGATACAATTAAAATGATTTCATTTTTTTGTACTGACTTTCTTGTGGACTTTTTTGTAACAGTTTACATAGTGTTTTGGAGCTGTATTTTACCTAGCTAATTTAATTAACTTCTTAAATTGTGCTCAAGATTTTCTTATCCCCTGTGTTATCCAAGTGTTAGTTCAGGTATTTACTTTACTTTTGTTAAGAGGGAATGCAGTTTGATAATTATGTTTGTAACAAGCAAAAACGACTCAAATGTCATATCTGCATTGTCATAATTATCCAAATCCCAGATTGAATTTCTTAACAAAGAATTAAGAATTGTAATGTTGTCCTCATTTATACTTCTTCAATAGAAGTATTCTTACTTTTCCTAGAATTTGAGCTGAGTACATTATTTAAACCAAATTTTATTGGTTCATTATCAAAGAATCAAGCGTCAGTCACTTCTACATTATGATCAAGTGTTTGCACATCAAAAAATATTTGATCAAGGAGTTCATGGACATTTGGTGATAAATTATGTGAATATAACAAATTATTTAGTTTTGATATGTTTTGACAGATTATTTTGAAATTTACTTTGAAATCTCCAACTACAATAATGTTTCCTTTGAAATTACTTAATTTATCAAAGAGACTTCCTATACTTTCCAAAAATGCCATGAAGTTACCCGATGTGGAACGGTATATGCACACAATGATAATTTTGTGTTCTTTAAGTTTGCAAATACAATATTCAAACACATTTCCAATGTCATTTATGTTAATGAACTTAATTTCTTTGCATTCAATTCCTTGCTTAACATATGTGCATGTTCCTCCACCTATAAAATTCTCTCTACAGAAGCTACAAACAATTTCAAATCCTGTTATTCTAGCAGTACAAGCTTGGTTTTCTTTTAATCAACATTCACTCACACATAAGACTGAAATATCCTTCAGCTGATCAAGCAGAAGTAGTTCTAATATAGCAATCTTACTGGTATGGTAAAAAATTGCTAGTGATTTATTGTTCTTCGGAACTATCACATTACTCACCTCAATGTTTGGTTGCTGCTTGTCTTCAACAAAAAAAATCCTTGTATTAGGCTGATGGTGGCATTCTTCTTTTGCTTAACGAGTGGATGGTTTTCACTCCTTTAGATGGTTTAGTTGATGCTGTTGTTCTTGGTGTCAGTGCTGTAAACTGTCTCATTACATCTGAAGATTATGATTGCTGTGGAGTGGAGTGTGCTGTTAACGGGGAGGTAGGATGTGGAAGAGTAATTGGGTCACTTTCCTAGCACCTGCCTTTAATTAGTTTCCCAACAAGTTGCTTCATACTATTTACATGTGTCATCAGAACAAAACAATACTCCCTTTTACATCACCACACCTTATCATTTATCAAAGCCAGTTATTCCATTTGTTCTTTTCATTACAAGAATGTTGACTAAGGAAGGAAATTCACAAAAGAAACTACTACAGAGACAGAGTCCTTAATCCTTTGCTGTTTATTCCTTTACTTTGTCAATTCATATCCCTCATTTCTCATTTATTCATTAGCATATCTCCCCTGCATTGCTTAATCACAAAAAATGTCCAGAATGGCTTCTAACAAGACCCACACTTACTGAAAAGGTGGAATTTCATACAAAAAACTGAACTAATTTTCACATTAAGGATACAGAGTACTTATAAAAAGTGGAAAAATGGAAATTTTTTGTGGCTTTATTAAATTCTATAGTCTTTCTTGATTACATTAATATATACATTATAGGGTTTCAAATGGAAAATGACCTATATATACCAAATTTTAAAGTGACCGTCATGTATGCCGCCACGTCCCCTTTGTTTCTGTTACAGAAACCTCTATTGTTTCAAAAAGAACTGTGAACTTTTGGTTTCCAGTGATTATACATATGATACATTGTGTATATTGTTAACACTGCAGGTTTCTACTGTCTGTAAATGATTGTATTTGCTAGTATTTACTTTTGTTTTGCTGAAGCAATATGTTCAGGTGTTAGGCCTACTGAATGTTTGTTGCCCAAGTGCTGCATATATTTGTGGAAATATGTATCCTTTAGTGCGCAACAAATACGAACTATGCCACACATCAAAAAATTCAATAAAACAAAGCAAGCCACACTGTTGAAAGTAACCTATGTATCAGTTCTTCAGGGAAGAAACTCCAACATGGCACGCCTCCTGGTGATTCAAATTTTTGTGTTATCAGTGATGCTGTTTCTAGTGGATTTGTTGTTGTTGATGTGGGCATCTTATCTTCTTTGATAAAGGAAGTGGCAAAATGTATACAATGTGATGGTGCTGGCCGTCTGGAAATAACTGAATAACAAAGTAGCAGGAAGGATTTAGTGGCAAAATTAGTTGTTCTGCAATAAATCTGCCTTGAAAATGACTTTGAACCTTGTGCATAATTTCTCCTCCTCCCAGTAAGTTCAGCAAGTATAAAAAAAAATACTATTAGGCACCTTGACAGTTTTCTCTGTGGCGCCTCTGGCGTGAAGCCCCATGCCTTTCAACTGATGTTCTTCGACTTTACTTTCAGTTCACTTTGCCTGTGTCTCCCTGCATGCCATGTTTGACAGCTTCTCTTGTATTTGCTTTTTTCACTGGTAAAGTAAATGTTCTTTTAACTGCAAAAGCGTGTTGTTATGGTTCTACACCATGACCCCGACATTGTCGTGGTGTGTTCAGGAATAATTCTGTGCTTGTTTTGATCATTAACAAACTATATGTGCCGGTCCACAGTGTCCTTGAAACAATGGATCCAACAGTGTCGTTTTGTGCCAGTGCCTCACACCCTATTAACTGTGCTTGCATTTTTACTAGTGTTTCGGATGTACATTTGGTTAAAAGTGAACAATTACCTGGCCCCAGCCATGCCGGCAGCCACTTAACCATTACCAGCCCAACATGGCCACTGTCAAATGTTACTATGCAGCAACACCTCTGCACAGACAGTGCACACCACTTAGTGACATTGTGAAAGATAACCATGTGAAGCACTCGAATGTTCACGTACACCAGGTTGCATATTCTTATACGCCTGACGTCATGCAACCCCAGTCGTCACACCATGCTCGCCTTCTGCCCACTCTCATAATGGCACTGGCCATTTCATCTGCATGGGTTTCTGGATCAGGCCCCCTCGGTTGCATTGTGACCGACTTCTACCCACTGTTGCAACGGCACTACACCGCACCCACCTCCAGGCCTGCAGTTGGGACACATCGTGCTGTTGGTTGCAACGGCTCACTCCACATCATGTGCTGCCTGTGGCTGTCCCCTCCACGCAGACCCCGAGCAACGCATCATCCACTGCTACTGCACTTCCAGCGTCAGGGGCTTCCTACACCACTCATACAGATCTTTGCCTCCTTGTACTGCATCAACATGTGTTACCGCATAGATTTCCTGAGCTGCCAGCATTGCAAAAGGACAATGCTAAGACTTGGTTTGCATTGGTAGATCATCTACTGGATATCCACGGGATTTTGGATGACAATGCACATTTCGTCTGCCTGGTCAGCCACCTCCATGCTCATCCAATCTCATCAATGATATGTTCCTCTCACCACCTGCCTCACCCAAGTATTTAACAGCAAAAACATTACTAATTGAATGCCTTTCTCGTCCTCCAGCAGAGGCTACCCACCACATCATCTATGATGAGTACCTTGATGACTGCACACCTTTGCACCTTAGGCAGCGCCTTCGTGCATTAATTGATGACCATGCTCTGCCAGGCACCATGCTGTGGACCTTGTGGATGGTCAAGCTTCTGTTGGACGTACAACTTCACATACTATCTAATGTAGTGGACCCTCTTGATGATCCTCTACACATTGCCGACGAGGCCTACAGAATCATTCGTCACTGACACTGTCTGTCATGGATGACATTGCCTTTGCCTTCAGTTGTCACCCCTACAACTTGGGTTCCACGCCCTGCCAGTAGGGGTCACCACACACCTCAGCAGCTCAGTGGCCTGCCAGGAGCTGCCTCCTGGCGGCCTACAGGAGGTTCTGCCTGCAACCTACCGACAGCAGCCGACCTCGCCTGAGTAGCAATCCGAGCAGTCTCAGGCAAAGAGGCAGTCAGCTACGTCCCCCGCCCTCTCAGCACCACCTCGCCTCCAAGCTTACCCTCTATGCTGGTACCATGCAACCTATGGGGATGCCACTTGCAACTGCCGCATGCCCTGTGCATACCCAAACAATTCCGTGGGGCGTATTTAGGCGCCACATCTCATCATGATCGTCAACAGCGCCTACCTTCCAATGCCTCACCGCTTGCTCCAGCAGTGTGATGCCTCAATGCTGCGGACCTGTCATTGGGCACTTACATTCTAGTTGACACTGGCGCCGATATCAGCATTATCCTGGCCAAGCTAGCAAGCAACACACTTTCTTCTGATAACCTCACTCTGATAGCTGCAAATCACTCTCCTATCACGGTCCTGAGCTCCATCAAGACGTCACTTCACTTCTCACCGGTCGTGACCTTTCCTTGGATCTTCCACATCACCAATGTAGATAAGCTTGTGATCGGGTTGGACTTTCTACACTACTATGAATTTTCGCCAGACCTGCAGGCAGCCACACTCTGCCATACATCTGGTTTTATAGTTCCGTGCTCGAACGAGTTCGGCATGACTCTGCTCTTCACCTCCTTGGCTATGCTTTCCACTTGTGTATCTCTGCTACAAGGTATTACTGCACGTCTCTCTGACATGGCAGACGTCCGCACACAGATCAATGGGCTCTGCACACATAACAAGGAGTTACGCACACGCATTGCTGCTGCCTTGGCTGAATTGGTTCACGCGCAGAGTACTACTCGTAGTCTGTCTACAGTGCCAGTTCTTTCAGATTAATCAGCTGCTTCTACTGCATCTTCATTCAGCATCAGTCCTTGGTCGAGCTTACCATCCCCTGTTTCCTGTTCCACACTGACACAGTTGAATCTACAGGACGCGCATGTTCCCACTCCGTGGGATCCCTCGCATTGCGTGGCTGCCGCGCTATGCCCTCCGTCGTTGTCTGCCTCCATTGCCCTGCCCACATCACTCCATCCCAGCATGGACGCACATTTTCTCACTTCACAGGATCCCTTGAATCGTGTGGCTGCTGTCCCATGCCCTCAGTCGTCATCTGCCACCAACGCACCACCGACGCCATTCTGGTCTGGCAAGGTCAGTGAACCGCCATCGCTCATGCCTCTCTTCCCACTCCATTACCCTCCTGCCTGACTCCCTTCACGGGTTTTCGCAATCAGCATCGGCAGTTGTCACAGAATCCGCACCATGGATGGCTCACCCGTACGTCATAAACCTTGACATCTTAACGCTTGCAAATTGCTATGAGCATAAGAAATGGTTCAGAATTTGTTGGCTTCAGGAGTGCTCTGACCATCAGACAGCAACTGGTCTTCACCTATCCACCTCGTGCCTAAGAAGGACAGCTCACTACACATGTGTCGAAACTACAGGTCTCTTAATGTTAGGACAATAATTGATAACTGTGCCATCCCTCATATCCAGGATTTCACTCAGTTATTGGCTCAAAGTTCTTCTCTGTCTTAGACTGTTCAAAGGCATACCACCAAATTCCCATGCACCCACCTGATATTCCAAAGACGGCCATCATTACACCCTTCGGTCTGTTTTAATACTGCTACATGTCTTACAGCTTGAAAAATGCTGCACAGATGTGGCAATGTTGCATTGGTTCAATTTTGCTACCTCTGCCTTTAGCTTTTGCCTGTCTGGATGACACACTTATCTTTTCCTCATCTGCCGAGGAATACAAATTTCATCTCGACTCAGTTTATACGGTTCTCGCAGCAAACAATGTGATTATCAATGACGACAGATCGCACCTCTGCTCGACATTAGTTACATTCCTCGGTCATATGGTCTCGGCCAATGGCCTCTGACCAACGGATTCTTGTGTTGAAACCCTTCTCACACTGCCTCTTCCTGAGAGTTATGTGCAACTCTGGCACATTCTGGGTATGGCAAACTTTTATCGACACCATATCCCCCGAGTTGCCTCTGTCCGGTCGTCCCTTACCAATGCCCTCTCCAGTAAAAATACCACGGGGAAGCGAAAGTTGGACTGGACTCAGCCCTTGTTTGATGCTTTTGACAATCTGACATTGGCAATCACGAAAGCAGTCACTCTCGTTCACCCCAACGCCGAGGTCTGTATTTGTATCACTACCGATGCTAGCAGGTCAGCTGTGGGCAACAGCTGTCTTGCAACAGCACACCGTGAATGCTACACAGCCGCTCCATTTCTTTTCAAAAAAACTAACCAGGAGTCAGTGTAAATGGTCGGCTTTTGACCACAAGCTTCTTGTGGTTTATGAGGCAGTCAGACACTTCAGGAGCGAATTGGAGGGGTGTCCTTTCACTATCTAAAATTACCAAATAAGCAGCAACCTGTTGCAAAATCATGTTTTGTTGATCTACTTTTGCAGATCAATTTCAACTGATTAACAGCCATCATCGGTGCTACAAATACAAGAGTAAAAATAAAAATAATTAATAACAGTGACCAAATGAATAAATGTACATGTAAAACCAGTTAAATGTATATAGACACATTAAACCATTTAAAATGCACATACAAATTTACCTTTCAATGAATATGTGACCTGAGTAGTAACACTGTCTTAAGCAGAGGTCAAACATAAAGTGATACATCGAGCATTGACTATGACAACGAGAAACCATAAGCTGCAAAGCAAACCCAACCTCTGTACGAAAAGATACAGCTAAATTAAAAATGAGAAGAAGAAATGACATACGAAGTAAGGTAAAATATAATGATAAAAAACCTAAAATGTTTACAAAAAATGGATATATTGACAAAGATTTTGTCAATATTTTTTTCCTTTATTGTGATTTCATTCTAGGCTGTCAGCGGCACAATCCGCCGCTCTTCAGCCGAGTGACAGGACAATAAGAATAGAATGTTACATACATAAGGCAATAAAAAAGGGGAACATAAAGCAGAGTAATGGGAGAAAATGGAGGTAAAAATAGACTGACATGGAGACGTTCATGGGGTCAGTTAAAAAAGTCACCAGAAAGTTAAAAACACAGTTGGCGATTCTTAAAACACAGAGAAGACACTGAATGGACATGTACAGGTTAAAAGTTGGCCACAGTATTAAAAACACTCCAGAACAACACACTTAAAACCCACTTGTAGCACACATGATGAAGAATAAAACCGGCAGGTGGGACCTGGTGAGGGAAAGGTCAGAGAGGGTGGAAAAGGAGGGGAGAGCAAGGGGCGGCAGGGGAAGTGACGGGATGAAGAGAGTAGGGGCGTCAGCGGGTACATGAAGAGGCAGAAGACAAGTGGAGTGGGAGATGAAGAGGGAAGACAGGGCAGGAGGGAGTGCAGAGACACTGAAAGGGGGCAGAAGAGATGGAGGGGGAGTAGGAGGGGGAAGCTGCTCAGGAGGAGGGAGGGGGAGGATAGAGAGCCCTGAGGAGGAGGGAGGAAGATGGGGTTAGAGTTGGTAGGAAGGGTATATGTCGGGGCGAAGCTCATCATCCGGGAGGGGTAGATGGTGGAAGTTGCGTTGGGAAAGGAGATGGAGGGTGTGGAGATGGAGAGAGGGCGGGACATAACAATAAAGGCGCGGCAACTGGTTGGGGGTGGAGAGGAAGGGAGACACCAGGGGGTGAGGGGGATTAAGGCAGCGGACAATATATAGTGTGCGGATGTGTTCAAGGAAAAGGAGAAGGTGGGGGAAGGGGATGAGGTCATAGAGGACGGAAGGTGGATGTGGAAGGCGAGGTGGAGTGCATCGCGTTCGAGGATTTGGAGGGTTTTATAGAACCTGGGAGGAGCGGAAATCCAAGCTATGCTGGCATAACAGAGGATGGGGCCAATCAAGGATTTGTAGGTGTGAAGGATGGTGGAAGGATGCAGACCCCCACGTCCGGCCGGACAGGAGTTTCAGGAGGAAGAGGCGATTGTGAGCTTTGTTTTGGATGGTAAGGAGATTGGGGGGTCCAGGTAAGGTGACGGTCGAGTGTGAGGCCAAGGTATTTGAGGGTAGGAGTGAGGTGGATAGGACGGCCATAAATGGTGAGGTAGAAATCATGGAGGCGGAAGGAGCGGGTGGTGCGGCCTATGATGATCGCCTGGGTCTTGGAGGGATTGA